>NC_059300.1:30687734-30697734 GCF_017591435.1 Portunus trituberculatus
ACAAAAAAAAATGAATAAATAGATTAATAAGAAAATTATCACAAACCAATTTCTTTATGATACTTTTCTAATTCATTTGTGTTCTAAGTCTCCACCATGTTACCCTGCACGACACACGCTGCTAACTCATTCCCAAAGATCAAGTATGTTTAAAAAAGTGTCTTCGCAGATCAGTATCAAATCGCTGTTCTTTAAGTTTCAAGCCATTATATCTGGTTACTGATTGCGAGAGCTCGAAAAAAATTCCCGTAATCTGTTTTATCTATATATTCAAGAATTTTTAACGTTTCACTATAATCACCTCGGAGTTGACGATCTCTTAGGGAAAATATATCTAATCTTTTTAGACATTGTTCATAGACAGACCACGTATACCTAGAATTAATAAAGGAGGAGAAGGTGTATGAAGTGGACTACATGGTAAGGAGGAAGTAGATGAAGAGAGAGGAGGAGGAGGAGGAGGAGGAGGAGGAGGAAATCGAAGAAAAATATGATCACTACAAAATAAGAAAACGAGAAGAGAAAAAAATAATAAAAAAAACACACAAGCAAAAGAGAGGAAGGCGGAAAGGGAAGAAGGAGATGGGGAGGAAGGAATGGGGTGAACGATATGGGAATGGTTCGTGGGTGGGGAGTAAAGGTGAGGGTAGGTACACTATTCCCTATGGTGTGGGGAAAGGGGAAGAGAGCGGGAGAGGTGAAGAGGTGAGAGGAATAGGTCATGAGTAGAGAGAGAGAGAGAGAGAGAGAGAGAGAGAGAGAGAGAGAGAGAGAGAATTTTCGTTTTGTACTTCAACCATCTTCTCAATCCGTCTCACATCACTATCTGCCACTACAACACACACACACACCCGGTAGCTCAGTGGTTAGAGCGCTGGCTTCACAAGCCAGAGGACCGGGGTTCGATTCCCCGGCCGGGTGGAGATATTTGGGTGTGTCTCCTTTCACGTGTAGGTGCTGTTCACCTAGCAGTGAGTAGGTACGGGATGTAAATCGAGGAGTTGTGACCTTGTTGTCCCGGTGTGTGGTGTGTGTCTGGTCTCAGGCCTATCCGAAGATCGGAAATAATGAGCTCTGAGCTCGTTCCGTAGGGTAACGTCTGGCTGTCTCGTCAGAGACTGCAGCAGATCAAACAGTGACACACACACACACACACACACACACACACACACACACACTCTTAACCTAAATTCAGTCTCATGCGCACGCCTGTCTCCTTTCATTTGTTTATTCATAATACATCCCGCTGTTGACGCCCGCGGAGAGAATAATCTCTGGGAGAGAGAGAGAGAGAGAGAGAGAGAGAGAGAGAGAGATTGTTGCAGCACACAGGAAATGATGACACTGATAGTAACGGTGATAATTAATGACATGTTAAAGGTAATTATAATAATGAAAATGATAATGATAATACAAATCACAAGAACTACTACTACTACTACTACTTCTACTACTACTACCTCCAAGCCATAAAAGATATATATATATATATATATATATATATATATATATATATATATATATATATATATATATATATATATATATATATATATATATATATATATATATATATATATATATATATATATATATATATATATATATATATATGTACTTACTTAAACAATATTCTCGTAAAGGCGTCGAGAGAGAGAGAGAGAGAGAGAGAGAGAGAGAGAGAGAGAGAGAGAGAGAGAGAGAGAGAGAGAGAGAGAGAGAGAGAGAGAGAGAGAGAGAGAGAGAGAGAGAGAGAGAGAGAATCTTGACATCCTACTTTCCTGACAACCTCCTTCGTGTTTGTGTCCTTCAGAAGTTGTCCTAATCCTTAGCTTCCTTGACATGACCTCTGTGTGTGTGTGTGTGTGTGTGTGTGTGTGTGTGTGTGTGTGTGTGTGTGTGTGTGTGTGTGTGTGTGTGTGTGTGTGTGTGTGTGTGTGTGTGTGTGTGTGTGTGTGTGTGTGTGTGTGTGTGTGTGTGTGTGTGTGTGTGTGTGTGTGTGTGTGTGTGTGTGTGTGTGTGTGTGTGTGTGTGTGTGTGTGTGTGTGTGTGTGTGTGTGTGTGTGTGTGTGTGTGTGTGTGTGTGTTTACCTCTTATCTTTTCCTTGCTCAGGCTTTTGTTAACTAAGTGGGGCAGTGGACGGAGAGTGGAGAGGAAGAGGGAGAGGGAGAGGAAGAGGGAAGGATAAGGGATGGGTTAATGAACTGTGTGTGTAATTATTGCATTTTCTCTCTCTCTCTCTCTCTCTCTCTCTCTCTCTCTCTCTCTCTCTCTCTCTCTCTCTCTCTCTCTCTCTCTCTCTCTCTCTCTCTCTCTCTCTCTCTCGTTTCCTTTCGCCCTGTTTAGTTTTTCATTTCTTCACTTCCTATTTCTTTTTTTCTTGCTTTCCTTTCATCTTTTGTTCCTTCATTCCTTCCATTCTTCCTTCTTTCTTACTTCTTTTCTCTTGTTTTCTTTCATTTGTCTTTTTGTTCATTATTTTTTTCTCTCTGTCTCTTTTTATTATTGTTTTTCTTCTTCTTTCCCATACATCATAACTGTCCTCCTCCTCCTCCTCCTCCTCCTCCTCCTCCTCCTCCTCCTCCTCCTCCTCCTCCTCCTCCTCCTCCTCCTCCTCCTCCTCCTCCTCCTACTACTACTACTACTACTACTACTACTACTACTACTACTACTACTACTACTACTACAAATTTTTATCCTTGCCTTCTTTTTTTATTCTTCCTTATATTCTCTTTTTCCTCGTCATGTTTCTTGTCCCTTTGCTTAAATTATCTTTATTTGCATCCCTCCTTCTCCCCCTCTCCTCCTCCTCTTCCTCTTTCCATAACTCTTTAATCAGCTGAAACGTTGCACTTTTTTCCTCCTCCTCCTCCTCCTCCTCCTCCTCCTCCTCCTCCTCCTTCACTCTTATCGCTCAGTATATAATGAGGAGCACCCACGTGGAAGATATCACACACACACACGTACGTACACACACGGTCACTTTCTCACTCTTACTTGCTTCGTTCTGCTGTGGCCCGGTCTGCACACACACACACACACACACACACACACACACACACACACACACACACACACACACACACACACACACACACACACACACACACACACACACACACACACACACAGAGGTCTAGTACGTCTCCTTTACCTTTCCTCCTGCCGTGGCCGCGTCAGCAGACCTCACGTAGCTTTGGATGACGTGGTGTGTCCCTGGGAGAGACACTGTGTCCGTCCCACGTTCCCTTCCGCCACGTCCCGTCACCCGCGAGGAAGAGGTGAAGCTGAAAGGAGTGAGGGAAAAAATAATGTGAGTTGACGCAGCCGGTATGCCCACACATGTCCAGCTGACGTGCCCACCTGACGCACGTGCCCACTTACCCGGAAAGTTGACGTACGCGTGGTTGGTGCACGTGTGGGGAATTACTGCAGACGCACACTCACGCACATGGGACCATCATATTCTGAAACACTCCTGCGTCGTGTCTTCACAACATTCAAGAGTCTCTAATTGAACTTAAGCTGACTTGAAAGGGTGTATTTTACTATTCTTGTGACAGATTAGCGTGATTTTTTCTATTATGAACAGGATTGGCTCTCGAAAACCCGGCTAATCTGCTGTGTGACCTTGGAAAACAGTCGCGGTGAGAGACAAAAGCGTTTCAGAACACGGGCCACGCACTCATGCACTTGTACATTTAAGCGTGGTGACGAGCTTAACTCTTTACCGCTGACGTAGGTACTAAGTGTGAGGCAGCGTTGCGTGATGTGGTGGTGGTGATGGCGGTGACGTTAAGGGTGAAGTGTTGACGTGTTGCTACCTGCCTACTTACCCTCCCGCATACTCGTACCCAAGCTGTGTTTCCAGGTGGACGTGAAGGTTAATTAAAACTTGTGATGACTTTACCTGTTGCCTTCCTCTCTCCCTCGTGTGTGATTCGCAGGACGTGAAGCGTGAGTGCGGCAAATGAAAGATTAATACTCACTCACACCTGCCTGACATTTACCTGTTAAAATAAAAAGATTAAGTGTGAACCAAGATTTGTTGAAGGTGCGTGTGTGATACTGTCACTTTTACCTGCCGGAGTGGACAGGTGATGATCAAAGGAAGGTTATTGGATAGAAGACAAACCTATAATCAGTTGACCTTTACCTGTTCAGATGCTCAGGTAAAGAGGGGTGAAGGTTTATTGAAGCTGTATGAAATGGACTTGTGAAGATTAAGGGAAGACTGACTGAAAGGGAAAAGAAAATCTGTAATTTCTTGACGCTTACCTGTTGAGATGGACAGGTAACACTACTGGATAAAGATAAGTTAATTAAGAACACCTGTTATTACGTCACTTTCCCTTGTCAACACTGGGTGGTGGTGATCAAAGGAAGACTCATAGCTGGAATAACAACCTGTAACTGCCTCATCTTACCTGTTAGATTGGACAGGTAAGACGTGGAAGAATAGAGCAGGATTCCCAGCATCACCTGTGGCTTAATGAATTATGTTACCTGTTGATGCTGTGCCAAGATAGACCAACATAGAAAGACACGAATTAATGATATAGAGAAGTAAAGATAGAAATAAAAAAAAAAACGAATTAATGATATAGAAAAGTAAAGATGGAAAAAAAGACACGAATTAATGATATAGAGAAATAAAAATGAAAAAAAAAAGACACACGTACGTACAACATAATTCTAATGAAAGCCTCTTGAATTAACTAACTGTGATATGTGTGACAGTTCCGTAAGAGTGATAGGTAAAGTGTGATTACAGGTGAAGATAAGGAGAGAGAGAGAGAGAGAGAGAGAGAGAGAGAGAGAGAGAGAGAGAGAGAGAGAGAGAGAGAGAGAGAGAGAGAGAGAGAGAGAGAGAGAGAGAGAGAGAGAGAGAGAGAGAGAGAGAGAGAGAGAGAGAGAGAGAGAGAGAGAGAGAGAGAGAGAGAGAGAGAGAGAGAGAGAGAGGGGGGGGGGATAAAACACCTTAATTTAACTGTGCCTTACCTGTGTTTAATTTCATGTAGTGGGTGTCACGGGCAGCAGGTGAGTTGTGACTGCACGTGAAGATAAAAAAAAAAAAGGAAAGAAAAAAATAATAAGGAAACGAAAAGAAAATAGAGGGAATATGTTTACTTGGTGAATAAAAAAAAGGGAATATTTAATCAGTTTCAAAAATAAAGGAAAAAAAAAATACTCGATCAGTGTTACCAAGAGAGAGAGAGAGAGAGAGAGAGAGAGAGAGAGAGAGAGAGAGAGGGACAGTTGAGATCAAAGAAAGATAAAAAAAAGAAAAACTTTACTTAAATTGCTCTTATCTGTATCACCAAGAGAAAGACAATGAAAGGTGAGAGAGAGGACAGATAAAAAAAATATCCACGAAAAAAAAAGAATCGCATTAGCTCCTCTGTATCACCAAGAGAGACAAGGTGAGAGAGGTGAGTGCAAGGAGAGATAAATATACAGACTACGTTCCTCAACCCACCAGTGCTTACCTGTGTAATCTATGCGTCACCGAGAGGAGAGGGGACAGGTGAGGTGTGGGTGCAAGGTGTAAAAGTCAAGATTGCCTCACCTGGCGCTTCCTGACTCGCTTCCAAACACCAGTGACATGTGAAGGCACTCGTGGACTTACTTGCCTCAGTTTGTCGGAATGTGAAGGACGTCTGAAGGGAAGAGATGACGAGAAGACAGATTGATAGGAAGGAAGAAAATAGGTAGAAAAAAGATGTAGTGGAGATAGATAGGTAGGTAGAGAAGAGATGTATTTAGAGAGTTGGACAAGGATAATGTGAAGGGAAGAGATGACGAGAAGACGGATTGATTGGAAGGAAGAAAATAGGTCGAAAAAAAAGATAGCAGTGGCGATAGATAAAATAGATAGATAGATAGATAGAAAAGAGATATATTCAGAAAGGCAGAGAGGAATGATGTGAAGAGCGTGTGAAAAGAAGAGATGGCGAGAGAATAGATAGATTGATAGGAAGGAAAAAAATATAGATAAGTAGAAAAGAATATAGAGATAGGTAGATAGAAAAGAGATATTCAGAGAGGTAGACAGGAATAATGTGAAGGACGTGTGCAGAGAAGAGGTGACGTGAAAACAGATAGATTGAAATGAAGGAAAAAATAGATAAAAATGTAGAAAAGATAGAAAGATTAATGGAAAAGAGATATATTTAGAAAGGCAGACAGGAATAAAAAAAAAAAAAGGAGTTTGATTTTTAAAGAGACGTAAACGAAGAATAAATCAGATGAAGAGTTAGAAATTGAAAAAGAGAATAAAAGAATGACCTTTAGAAAATAAATATAAGAAAGAGAAGACAGAAAGAGAAACACGAGAAAAAAAAGAGAAAGATTGACGGAAAAGAAATAGAAAAGACAGAAATAGAAGAAACAAGAGACATACAAAGAAAGAGAAATGGAAGAAAAGAGCAAGATAGAAAGAGAAACATATGGAAAAAGATTTATATACGAAAGAGATCGAGACTGAAAATACGGGAGAAAATAAGACCGAAGCTTTATAAAGGCCAAGTAACAGAGAATCATTACGAGTAGACTGATAAAGGAGAGGATATGTAAAGATCATTTCCTGCTCCATCCTTATACGGTACTTCTCTTTCTTTTTTTTCTCTTCTCTCTCTCTTTTTTTTCCTGTCAGGCACGCAGCACTGAACTAATCATCAAGAGAATAGTGATTAGAAAAAAAAAGTGTCATTATTTTTTTTCTTATTTTAACGGAGAAAGTAGAAAGAGAAGAGAAAGTAGAGAGAAAAAAAGAAATTAAAGAAAATAGAAAAAAAATTAGTAAGTGCATAGAAACAGTGCTTTATCGAATCACTGACGAGAGAAAAGTGAAAAAAAACTAAAAATATAATAATGATAATAACGAGAGAAGTAAAAAAAAAAAAAAAAAACTAAAAAGATAATGATAATAATGATAATAGCAGTAATGATAATAGAAATAGCGTACCTTTCGAAATGATCACTTATTTCACTATTAATAATTTCCCACAACAGGTAAAAAAAAGCAAAAAATCTAACACAAAGAGAAAAAAAGAATATTGCTACCTATCAACATTGCAACCATAAGCACCAATAGAGAGAGAGACTCACGTTTGATAAGCCACGCGCCACGGCACACCTTTGTCACCTGGCGGGAGTGTGGCGAGGCGAGGCAGCGACGGAGGGAGGGAAGGTGCAGGAATCCTCAGTTTGCATGTATTCCGAGACAGTGTTATGCTCGTGATCAAGATGAACTCCACCAGTCCCCCCTTGAACGCTGCCGGTGGTAATCAGGTGTTCTCCATTTTCTCTGGCGCTCATGATCTGTCGGTGAGTGTGTGTGTGTGTGTGTGTGTGTGTGTGTGTGATGTGGGTATGTTGTGGTGCTGCTGTTTCTTGTTTGTCGCGGTTTTCCTGTTGTTATTGTTATGGATTGCTGTGATTGCTGTTACTGGTATATATATATTCGTCAAGTGTGTTTATTTATTATTGTCATCATCATCTTCATCATCATCATCATCATCATCATAATCGATGTCAGCATCACTCTCGTCACTGCGATTCCTCTTCAGGTAGGCAGGTCCCGTGTCCCAAAAAAATATCCCATCCCACGTCTCTCTCTCTCTCTCTCTCTCTCTCTCTCTCTCTCTCTCTCTCTCTCTCGTGATCAATAAGGGCGAGGGAGGGGGGCTGCTGCTGGAGGCGGGGGCGGCGGTATCGACGGAGGGTGAGGGCGGAGTAAGGGGGCGGCGGGGCGCACGCAGGCGCGGGCACACACGCACGCACGCAGGCTACATAAAGTGTCGGGGCGGGGGGAGAGGGCTACAGAGCGGCACCTGGCACCCAGCGGCCGCGCCTCGCTCTCAGTGCCGCCCGGAGCCAGCCTGCTATGAGGCAGCAGAGCCCACAGCGCCCGCCGCCGCCGCAGCTCCGCTTCGGGACGCCCTCCTGCCACGCGTGATCCAGTGGGAGTCGCAGCAGGAGGAGGCGCAGCATGTGGGGCGTGACGCCTTACTGCCGCGCGGGCGAGCAGGCGGGGCTGCGGCCATGACCGCCGCCGCGGGGACGGAGTATGGCAGCGGCCAGATCGCCCGCCGCCCGCACCATGTGGTACGCCCATAACTACGCCCAGAGGAGGTCCCAGGCCAGGAACGCCGCCGCCAGGAACCCTCACCCGCAGGACTACATGGCGGCCCCGGTGCCCTGCGACCCCTACCGCCCGTGCCAGGACCACCTCACCCTCGCCGAGCCCGACTACTCCGCCTCCCTCAAGGAGTATCTGGCAGAGTACGCCCGCAATGCCCTGCACGCCCGCCACCGGTCCGCCGACCAGGCCCGCCAGCGTGCCGCGGATCAGACCCACGCCCACGCCCGGGCAGCCCACGAGTCCTCTAGCCAGGGAGGCACGTATGCCCACCCTCCCACTCACGCCCACGTCGCGGTACCGAAGAAAAGCCAAGTTGCCGCGCGAGGCCGTGCTCACGGCGGGACGGACCGCCCTCACGCCCGCGGTCCCGAGCAGGATCCGGGTTGCGGCGGCGCTCGGGCGTCGCACACGTCGAGGAGGAGCCACGCCCACAGCATTGACCAGAGCCACGCCCTCACCGCCGACCAGGCCCTGGCTCATCTGGTGGAGCACGGACGCGTCCTGGGCCCAGAGTCGCAGTCCCGCGTATATCTCCCCGAGGCGGCGGGGCGCGGACGTGCCGCCGAGGCTAGCCTGGCCTGTGAGCACGGCCCGGGCCAGGCGGTGGGGCACGGCTACAACGAGCAGGAGCAGGTACTGGTGGCGGGGCAGGGCCTGGCCTACCCCGGAGAGCAGCAGGGCCTCGCCCACCACACCACCACAGACCTGGCGGCGCTCTACCACTACGAGGACCCGCTGGCCCACCACCTCGAGTACGGCTTTCCAGAACAGGTGGCCCGCGGGCGGTCCTACGCCCGCGAACAGGCGCAGGTGCACGCCCACGCCCAACAGCAGCAGCACCTGCAACAGCAGCACCAACACCAACAGCACCAGCTTCATCAACAGCAGCAGCAACATCGTGCACAACAGCTGCAGCAACACCATCAACAGCAGCAGCAACAACAACAACACCAGCAACACCAGCAACACCAGCAGCAGCAGCAGCAGCAGCAGCAGCAACAGCAGCAGCAGCAGCAGCAGCAACAACAGCAACAACAACAGCGGTCCTACCGGGTGCGCCCTCACGCCCGCGACCTGTGTTCCTTCTATCCCGAGTCAGCCCAGTCCAGTGACGATGACGAGAGCGTGCTGGAGGACGACGTGCGGGTGGATCTGCCCTACACACACTTCAGGTGCCGCGGGCGCAGCGTGATCCGCGGGCGGGAGGAGGTGAGCGGGCCGGCCCGCGCCGAGCATATCATCCGGCGGTTTCACGAGTCCGGCGAGACGTGCGAGGAGGAGGTGGAGCCCAGCACCGTGGGCCTGTCCTACCAGCAGCGGGCAGACGTGTGCACCACACGGGGCCACGCCGCGGCCGTCGCCACCTCCTCCGGCGGCCTGAGCGAGGAGCATGAGGTGTCCAGGAGGCGGCGCGGCGGCCTGCTGCTGGCGGAGGGACTGGTGCGGGAGTGGGTGCGGGCTGTGGGCGTGGTGGCCGCTTCGGGCACGCTGGTCACCCTGGTCGTGCTGGGTTTCGGGGTGAGTCCTCATGTTCCGGGCGGCGGGGAGTAGCTCTGCCTGCCCGCTGTGCCTCTCGCTCCTGCTGGCGGGGCGGCTCAGCGCGGGGCGTGTTGTTCCCCGTCCTCACTTGCGTGTTGTGTTTGTGTTGTGTTGTGTTGTGTTGTGTTGTGTTGTGTTGTATCCCACACACCCTCCCCTCCCCATCCTTCTCTCACTTGCTGTGTTGTGTTTTGTTGCCCCCATCATTGCACCATTCCCTTCCCCATCAGCAGCACACCCCTGCTACTCCCCTCCTCTCCCCTCCACGCCTCCCATTCATCGTGCAGTGTGTGTGTGAGGAGGAAGTAAATGGA
>NC_059300.1:30707734-30722734 GCF_017591435.1 Portunus trituberculatus
CACCCAGTGTAATCTCTCAAGGTGTACAGGTGGCACTCACTCAACACCTGCTCGTATAAACAAACAATGTGACCGTGACTGAAGACATTACACACATACACACACACACACACACACACACACACACACACACACACACACACACACACACACACATACCGCTACTGCCGCCTTATTGGTTTGCTAGCGTTGTAGTCACGTGTCCCTCACCAAGCCAGGCACCAAGTTTGTTCTCTTCATGTGGAACACTTACCTTATAACCTTCGTGATTCATCCTCAGCTCTTTATTAATTATTTACCTGATTTTTGTATGTAGTTTATTTATTTATTTATTTATTTCTATTTTTTTTTTTTCTTGTGGGGGTTTCCAATCTCGTGTCCCTCACCAAGCCAGGCACCAAGTTTGTTCTCTTCTTATAACCTTCGTGACTTATCTTGTGCTGTTTATTAATTATTTACCTGATTTTTGGGTCTAGTTTTTTTTTTTTTTTTTTTTTTTTGTAGTACTGATATTTTGGGTTATTTGTCTATATTTCAGCTTTTTTTTTTCTTTAATTTTTTTTTCGTAGTTTTGTCTTTTTCACTTTTTGTTATTCTTTCTTTTGCTTATCTTGTTGTTGTTGTTGTTGTTTTTTCTTTTTATTAGTATTCGTAGTTTATCTTTTGTCTTTTTCTTATTTTTCTGTACTTTTCCTGCTTTCTTTTCTTAATTTGTATGTTTTCTTTTTTATTTTCTCTTTTCTTTATCCTGTTTTGTTTCTCTTGTTTTAGTTATATCCTTACTTTTTTTTTATTTTCTCCCTTGACTTTCCTTACATCTTATTTTCTGACTTTACTGACCTTACTTTATTTTTATTCCCTCTTACTTTTTCATACGCGTTTCAATTTTGTTTTCCTGATATACATATTCTCATAAACCTCCTTAACTTTCCCCAACTCTCCTTCCTTCCTTCCTTTCTTTCCTTCCCAACCTCACCTCTCGTCCACACACACACACACACACACACACACACACACACATTTTCATAACCATAACTATAATAACTTCCCACTTCATTCTAACAAAGGAAAAAAAAAAAAAAGACGAAAAGAAAAAAATATATATATGCCACCCTTTTATGCATCTAAATTAAAATCCCCCACAACCCCAATTATATAGTCACACCCGAACCGAAGCCAACCCCCAACGCAACATTTCATAAACCCAACAATAATAATACTCTTTTCTTTTTTCTCTTTTACTTTACTCTCACTACCGCCTCATTCTTTCTTTTATTAATCTATTCATTACACTTTTTTTTTTTTTTTTTTTATTCAAGGTAAGTCATTTCTCATTCCCGTGGTGTTGCGTCCTCGTTCCCCCCACCCCTGAACCTTTCCCATTAAGCAGGCAGGCAGGCAGGCAGGCAGGCAGGGAGGCAGGTAGAGAGGGAGGCAGGCACCCCATCCCTGACTCCCCAGCCTCGGCCACTCCACACACAGGGTCACGCGGGCCTCTCCGAAAACTTAATTAACCTGTGCCCTGATAACTGAATTTGCTGCCGCTGTGTCGCCGGCTTATTTCACGCTATGCGATTAATGTATTCTCGCCGCTCCCGACACTGACACTGACACACTCTCTCTCTCCCTCTCTCTCTCCAGCCCAGTCGTGTAGATCGGTGCAAAGGGAGGGAGATGGATCGGTTGGTGGGTGGTGGGAGGGTGGGTGGCTTGGTAAAGGGAAAAGGAGAGAGGAGAGAATGTGCGTGAATGCATGAAAGGATTGAAAGGAAGAGGGAGATTATTGGTATGTGGATGGATAGTGGATAGATAGATAGACAGGTTGATTGGTTTGGTAGGTTGAGAAATGTTGGCTCACCTGCTATCTGTTTCTAGCCACGTATCTATCTGTGTCTATCTAGCTACCTATCTGTCTATCAACCCATCCATCTTTGCATTTACACCTTTTTTTTCTTCACTGCATCCGTAAATCTCCGCCTTCATCTCTCTCTCTCTCTCTCTCTCTCTCTCTCTCTTCTCCTAACGGGTACATTCATCTCCACCATTCCTCTCCTCCTCTCCACACTCCTCCTTCCATCTCCTCCCGGCATGCCAAAACCACCTCAGTATATCTTCTTTCAGTGCATCCATAAACCTTCTCGCAGATCTTCCCTCTTTTTTCTTTTCCTCCTCTCCGCGGCGTAGATCCTTCTCCCCACGCGCTCCTCGTCTCTCATGACTTGCCCAGACGGCCTCAGTCATCCCGGTGCTTTGTAATGGTCAAGGAAATAATACCCAGAATGCAACCTCGAGGGACGCCGTGCCTATATGATTTTTCCCGAATTTAGAACAGGTTTAGTGTTTTGTTAAGAGGCGGATGTGTTTGTCCGTGGTTATTTATTTATTTTATTTTTTTTCTCTCTGTTTGTCGTCCCTTTTTTTTTTTTCTTTATTATCTATTTATTTGTGATTATTTTTATTTATTTATTTTTTTAGCCGTGTTGTTGCGGTAAAAATTGTGAATTGGTTGGAGTGGTTGTCATTATCATAGTTATTATCATTCATTGTTCTTATTCTCATTGTCATTATTCTATACCGTTCCCATCCACGAAAAGGAAAAAGAAAACATTGAAAAAAAATCATAATTACTAAATACCAAATGAAATAAAATAAAAAGAAAGATAGAAAAAGAGAAAGAAAGAAAACCGTGGTGCAGTGAAACCGTGCCTGCTTTGGGGTCCGAGGGATCTCCAAGCGCACGGGTTCGAATCCTGTCCACGGTCCGAGTGTAGGTTGGGCTTCCTCACTCGGGGCAACGGTTTCTCTAAAAAAATATCTCCTTTAGCCCATAAATTCCCGTGAAGAGCCCACATGGTATTAAAAAGAAAGAAAGAAAATGAACCACTATTTTTGTATGGGAAGTGTTTGGATGATTACTATTCTCGCCTGCTGCTACACAAACATCGCCCACAAAACACAGACAGGAAGATGTGCCGGCAATGAATTAGTGTCCTGTTAAGTTTGTTACGAAACTGTAGAGGTTAATTAATTTTTTGTGTTATATAATTTCACGACTGCTGCTTCTCTTGTTTTTATTTATTTTTTTTCTTTTTCTTTTCTTTTTTTTATCTTGTTCTTGTTCCTGTGTTTTTTTTTCTTTTATTCTTTGTTGTTTTTGTTTTTGTTGTTGTTTTTGCTGTTGTTGTTGTTGTTGTTGTTGTCGTTGTTGTTCTTTTATGATGAACTCCCTGAAACGTCATGATTTTTTCCGTGTTTCGTCTCTTTCTTTTCGTCTCTTCATGATTGTGTTTTTTTTTTTTTTTGTTTTACGTTGATTTGTTATTTCATCACTTTTTTTTTCTTTTTCTTCTTTTTTTTTTCATGCGTGTCTCAAAACTGGTACTGACATTTTAAAGCAACGTTTGTTATTATTTTCATTACTCTTTTTTTTTTTTTATTCTTTGGCGGTAACCTGTGACATTTAACTGATCACATTGAGACTTTTACCAGTTACTTCATATTTACCTTCATTTTTCCTCCTACTCACAGTATTGCTGCATAAATGTGTTTCCCCACTCCCCTCTTTTTTCCTCATACACATAATCATTGCTCATATTTTTTATTTCTCTTCTTTTTCCCTCACATTATCGTTCCTCATTTTATTTTATTTATTCATTTCTTTATATGTGGGCTTTACACGGGAATTTATGGGCTAAAGGGGATGCTTTTTGTGGTACCTCCTATCTCAAAGCCCACCCTCTAGGAAACCGTTGCCCCGAGTGAGGAAGCCCAACCTACACTCGGACCGTGGACAGGATTCGAACCCGTGCGCTTGGAGACCATTCGGACCCCCAAAAGCACGCATGGTTCCACTGTACCACGGCTTTCTTTCTTTCTCTTTTTCTATCTTTCTTTTTATTTCATTTGACATTTTGTAATTATGATTTTTTTTTTATGTTTTCTTTTTCCTTTTCGTGGATGGGAACGGTATAGAATGAGAATAAGAACAATGAATGATAATAACACATTGTTTTTCATGTTCTTTCATTAACATCAACTATTTTTTTTTTTTTTCATTTAACTTTCTCTCATCTATCCTTTCCTTTTTTTTTTTTTTTTACGCGGTTGTTTGTTACCCATTTTTTTGTTTTATTCATTACCTTCATATATTTCTCCCACGCACAATCGTTATTCACTGATACTATTTACTTTCTTTTTTTTTCCCCTTACACATTTCCTATTCAGTAATTTCTATATTCAATCTTATACTTATCATTTTTTTTTTTACCCTAGAGCAACTTTGCCCAGTATCGAACCAACTCAAAACATTTCCCTCAAGATAACACGATGCTAACACGATGCTGCTTTCTTATCGCTATCAAAAGGAAGCTCAAAGAAAAATTAAAGTGTCATGTATCTAGGAGAGAGAGAGAGAGAGAGAGAGAGAGAGAGAGAGAGAGAGAGAGAGAGAGAGAGAGAGAGAGAGAGAGACAGCTGGTAGATGAGTTGTGAAGGAAAAGAAAAAAAAGAAGTGTGAAAGGAGAACATGAGAAACAGAGAGAGAGAGAAAGTGAGTGAGAGTGAAAGTTGAGTGATAGAGTGCATAGTGAAGCTAGAGCCAACAAGAGTGAGAGTTTTGATCATTATTTTATTCATTTATTTCTTGTAATGTATTAAGGAGAGAGAGAGAGAGAGAGAGAGAGAGAGAGAGAGAGAGAGAGAGAGAGAGAGTCAGTAAGAAGGTTGTTAAGGCTAAGGCAATGGGAAAGTCACACTCTATATGGATGGATGGACATAGATAGGCATGTTTCATATAGATAATGCCACGTGTAGGCCTATAGTAGTAGTAGTAGTAGTAGTAGTAGTAGTAATAGTAGTAGTAATAGTAGTAGTAGTAGTAGTAGTAGTAGTAGTAGTAGTAGTAGTAGTAGTAGTAGCAGCTGTAAATCTTAATAACAAGCCAATATTGTTCTGGTTATATATTTTACACACACACACACACACACACACACACTTTATAGAGTATGTATATAAAGTCGCCACTTACAAATGAATAAATAAACAGAAAAAAGAAAACTGTTCACTAAATAAATAAATAAATAAATAAATAAATATAATAAAAGTGACGCGAAATTGTACATAGATACAATAATTTAAAAAAGCAAAATTATATTACAGTTAAATTTTTATATATATATATATTTACATGCATCTCTCTCTCTCTCTCTCTCTCTCTCTCTCTCTCTCTCTCTCTCTCTCTCTCTCTCTCTCTCTCTCTCTCTCTCTCTCTCTCTCTCTCTCTCTCCTTCTTTCTCTGTGATATATTAACGTTATTTCTGTAAGAGCCCTTTTTTTTATTCTACGTTATGATCACTTTTATATAATATTAAACGCATGCTAATTGGACGGTGGATGTAATTAGCGAGTGATCTGCCAGGTGCGCCAAATTACCCCTAGCTATGGCAGGCATTCTCGCGTGTCTGGCAATGGCTGGTGTGTGTGTGTGTGTGTGTGTGTGAGAGAGATGTATTACTGCCGTGCTACTGGTGTTATTAGTGTTACTGGTGTTGATGTCCTTGTTACCCATGTTATTAATGTTATTTCTGATGTTGCTGTTACCAGTATCAATGGTGCTGCTGCTGCTGCTGCTGCTGCTTTTTTTATCTACTCGGGTGATGTTTCCATTGTTGTGTCTGTTGCTAGTGGTGGTTATAATGGAGGAACGGTCAAGGGTAACACAAATATAAAAAAAAAAGACGGCCCAAACTCAATTCCTCCATCATTCTGCTCACCATTACCCTCCACAACACTATCCCCTCTCATTATGTGGCGCTCTAGTGTCCCTTCTTCCACACTGAATATCCGCAGTCTGCCTTTTACTTATAATCTAAAGTGGTATCTTCCATCTTACCTTTTGACTAGTGGTGCTTGTAAGAGGACTGGTCAAGGCCAACAAAACTAAAAAGAAAACAGGCCCACTCAGTCTCCAGTCCCCTTACAGAGCCGAAAGGATTATTTATTTTATTTGTTTTATTATTATTATTTTTTTTTTTTACTGTTTTCACTGGTAGTCTCAGTTGATATTGCCACTACGAATGCTGGTACTGCTGTTATTGGTGTTGTTAATAGTGTTACTGCTGCTATTATTACTGTTGTTGTTACTACTGCTATTGCTACTACTACTATTAATACCAATACTGTTACTGCTACTGCTACAACAACAACAACAACAACAACAACAACAACAACAACAACAACTACTACTACTACTACTACTACTACTACTACTACTACTACTACTACTACTACTACTACTACTACTACTATGGTATTACTGTGTTATGCTGTTGTCGTTAATATTTATAGTAACAATAACGTTAACTTTAGCGTTATTGTTAACATTAACATTAATTTCATAGCCTGCCTTGCTATTACCTCCATTAAAGATGTGTATAGATAGATAGATAAATAGATAAATAGATATATAGATAGATACATAAGTAGGTAGGTAGATAGATAAATAGACAGATAGATAGATAAATAAATAGATAAATAGATAGATAGATAAATAGATAGATAAGTAGGTAGGTAGATAGATAAATATAGATAGATAGATAAATAGATAGATAAGTAGGTAGGTAGATAGATAAATAGACAGATAGATAGATACATAGGTAGATAGACAGATAGAAAAACAGATAGACAGATAGAAGAGAGAGAGAGAGAGAGAGAGAGAGAGAGAGAGAGAGAGAGAGAGAGAGAGAGAGAGAGAGAGAGAGAGAGAGAGAGAGAGAGACTGAAATAGAACAAAATGATAACGTAGAAAATACACAGAAAACGTGAAAGAAAGTGAGAGAGAGAGAGAGAGAGAGAGAGAGAGAGAGAGAGAGAGAGAGAGAGAGAGAGAGCAGTAAACACAATGACACGCTAAAACGCTGCTCTTATTACCCAGAAAGTTTTAACCCTCAGGCTCTCTCTCCCATTTCCTGCCCAAAATTAGGAAAGACCAAGGAAACCAAGGAGGGAGAGAGAGAGAGAGAGAGAGGGAGAGGAGAGGAAATGGGGTAAAAATGCTGACCCCCGTAATTGTAGGTGGGCGATTTTCCCAGTTTTTTCCTCTCTCTCTCTCTCTCTCTCTCTCTCTCTCTCTCTCTCTCTCTCTCTCTCTCGCTTTCGTTCTCTAGTGTTTTTCTCTCTCGCTCTCTCCTTTCGTTCATGCCTCCTCCTCCTCCTCCTCCTCCACCTTCTGCTCCTCCTCCTCCTCCTCCTCCTCCTCCTCCTCCTCCTCCTCCTCCTCCTCCTCCTCCTCCTCCTCCTCCTCCTCCAGTTTTAGATCGGAAGGAGGAAAGAAAGTGAAGGTTAAGTGAAGAGAAAAAGTGTTGTGATGAGAGAGAGAGAGAGAGAGAGAGAGAGAGAGAGAGAGAGAGAGAGAGAGAGAGACAGACATTCCATTTTAGTCTGTCTATCTGTCTGTCTATGCGTCTGTCTGTCTGTTTGCCTGTCTTTGTTATTGTTTTTCTTCTTCTTGAGTGTGTCTGTTTATCTGTCTGTCTCGCATCTCTGTCTCTCACTCTCTTATCTCTGTACTCTCCCTCTCTATTTTTCCTCCTTTACCTCCCTCCTCTCCTCCCCTCCCATCCACACCCCTCCCCTCCCCTCCCTTCCCTCCCATTCCCTTCCCCTCTCCCTTCCCTTTCCTTCCTTCCTCTCTTCCTTTCCTTTCCTTTCCTCCACGCCATCTCTTCCCCTTCCCTCTCACACATGAATCATAAACAAAACACACACACACACACACACACACACACACACACACACACACACACACACACACACACACACACACACACACACACTCCCTTTTCCACACTCGAGTCAGCTGTACAATTAAAGGGCCAGATTTGAAGTAGGAAGAGATAATTTATAGGTACGTGTTTTGAAGGAGATACAGAGAGAGAGAGAGAGAGAGAGAGAGAGAGAGAGAGAGAGAGAGAGAGAGAGAGAGAGAGAACGAATGAGCAACAAGTATTTCTATATTGTGGGTGTTTTTTTTTTTTTATATTTGTTCCGTTATTTTTTTCTTTTTTCTTCAGTTTGTGTGTTTTATTTGATCTATTTAGTGGTTTGGTTGTTGTTTTTTTTTCTTAGTGTATGTGTTTTTATTCAGTGTTGTTGTGTGTTTCTTGTTTATTTATTTATTTATTTATTCATTCATTCATTTATTCATCTCTTCTTTCGTGTGTGTGTGTGTGTTTTATTAGCTTTTATTTAATTGTTTGACTGTTTTTTTTTTTGTTTGTGTATGATTTTGTATTAAGTGTTGTTGTTGTTGTTATTGCTTCTTGTTTGCTTATTTATTTATTCATTTATTCATTCATTTATTTATTCTATCCCATTCGTATTTTCATTTTTATTTCATCACATTACTTGTTGCGCTTTATTTTGTATTTTTTTTTTTTTATTTGCGTAGATTTCCTCGTTTTCTGTGTCTCCATTTTCTATATTCCTTCTCATCTTTCATTGCCCCTTTGTTTACATCTGCAGTTTTTCATATCTGGCCAATTAATTATGTAGTCACTAAGTTAATTGGTCATCTGTCTCCTTATCTATCTATCTATCTATCTATTCACCATTTTATTTATCCATCTATTTTGTCTCCTATTCGTGTTTCATTTCTACTCGTCAATTTTTCGCTAATTTGGAGCGGTAAATGTTAGCGTTGGGCGGGGAAAGAGGAGGCAAGTGTTGGCAGCCCTGCATACACGTGTCTAAAGGGAAATTAGGTGTTGTTAATGATGATATACAGGTGTTGATGTATGGTGGTGATTAGAAGCCTCTCTCTCTCTCTCTCTCTCTCTCTCTCTCTCTCTCTCTCTCTCTCTCTCTCTCTCTCTCTCTCTCTCTCTCATTCTCTATCTATTCAAGGTTATTTGCTCTCTCTCTCTCTCTCTCTCTCTCTCTCTCTCTCTCTCTCTCTCTCTCTCTCTCTCTCTCTCTCTCTCTCTCTCATAATGCTAAAAATAATAATGATGAATAATAATTGTGATATTTTTTATTTACTTCATTCATTCATACATTTATTCATATTTTTCTTTTTTTTTTCTTTTCTTTCCTTTTTCCTTTTTTTTTATTATTCATTTATTGTATTTATTGTATTTATTTGTATTTTTTTGCATGTCCTCCTTTTTTTCCCTTTCCTTTCTTTTTTTTATTACTAATTTATTCATCGTTTTTTTTTTTTTTTACTATTTTTTTCATAGCCTATAATTTTTTTTTTCTTTGCCCACCTAGACTACAATTTCTTCCCCCCCACCCCCCACACACACACACACGCGCGCGCCTCTTGCCACCCTCTTCTCCCTCTCCTTCTGCTCCTTCTGCAGGACAATACATTTCCCCACAAAGGAGGTCAAGATTCCTGCCCTTCCTCTCCTGCAGGGCTTAACAGCATCGTAGGATTCCCGGCCCTTCCGCTGCTGTCCTAGGCAATGGTCTCACTTCCTCCCCTTTAGTCAGTACTCTGCGGGGACGAGGGAGAGGAGAGGGAGAGGGAGGGCGCTGGTGGGGAGGAGGTGGAAGAGGAGGTGGTGGATGCAGGCTATGTTGTGGGGATGTGTGTGTGTGTGTGTGTGTGTGTGTGTGTGTGTGTGTGTGTGTGTGTGTAGTGGGGATGGTTGGTGTGTATGTGCTATGTTGTGTTATAATGTATTGGTGTTGCTTTACTACTACTACTACTACTACTACTACTACTACTACTACTACTACTACTACTACTACTACTACTACTACTACTACTACTACTACTACTACTACTTCTACTTCTACAAATAGAAACACACACATATGTTGCAATAAATTTCAAACAACACTGTAATTATTTGTTTTGGTTTTGATTTTTATTATGTTCACCGTCCGTCATGTGTCCATTAATAAGGAAAGAGGAGAAGTGTCGAGTTAATCCCTTCAGTTCCATGACACGTTTTCCTGTTTATTCTGGTTTATTCCTTCAGTACTGGGACACATTTTTTACTTTGAGATTTGTGTACAATTAGACCATTTTATTGACATTAGGAAGGGTCTATGGAGGTCAGAAGAATAATGGCCAGAGTCTTCAGTATTTTAATCCCCCACATGAGTTTCTGAAGCTGTATAAAATCACCAAATAGTAAGCAGAATGAATATGGAACTCGCGTCATGGCACTAAAGAGGTTAATGTTTGGCGTTTATCTACAGCTTCAGAAACTTACGTGGGGGATTAAAATAGTGAAGACTCTCGCCATTAATCTTCTGACCTCCATAGAGCCTTCCTAATGTCAATAAATTCGTCTAATCCTATAAAAAATTCATGATAAAAATGCGTTCCAGTACTGAAGGGGTTAATTAATTGAATACGAACAGAAAACTAAAATAACAATAAGAAAAATGAAAATAGATGATAAAAAATAGATAAATTAAAAAAAAAGATAGTGAAGCATAAAATAAATTACCAAATAAGTAAATCAAGTTAAAAAAGAAAAAAATGTGATAAAAAGAAAGAAAAGTGATAAAAAAGTAAGAAAGTAAATAACTAAGTAAGTAAGTAAACAAACACAAGCAGAACAGTCTCTTTAAAATAATTTCCTGTTCCAACATTCTTTCCCTTGCTCTTTTTTTGGGGGGGTCTTTTTTTCACTTTTTTCCTCTCAAGATTAGGAGAAATAGACACGCCATCCCTCCCTCTCTCTCTCTCTCTCTCTCTCTCTCTCTCTCTCTCTCTCTCTCTCTCTCTCTCAGCGATCAAATGAGGTTGTAAATGAGGATTAATCTCACCAAAACATTAATTTACTCTCCTCCTCCTCCTCCTCCTCCTCCTCCTCCTCCTCCTCCTCCTCCTCCTCCTCCTCCTCCTCCTCTCAGTTCCTTCCCCAATCTTCATGCCACATTTTCTCTCTCTCTCTCTCTCTCTCTCTCTCTCTCTCTCGAGTAATAGCAACGATTGGTAACAGTGACAGGCCACGAAGGCTCTTGGGAGGGTGCCAGACCGAGGGAGAGAGAGAGAGAGAGAGAGAGAGAGAGAGAGAGAGAGAGAGAGAGAGAGACGAAATGGTTTATGTCTATCGGTTCTCTCTCTCTCTCTCTCTCTCTCTCTCTCTCTCTCTCTCTCTCTACCAGATTTCTTCGTCACAAACTTTCTCTTTCTCTCAAACACACTGGCATAAATTATATTCTTCCCTCCCAAAAATGGCGTTGTTTTGTGCGCGCGCTGGGAGAGAGAGAGAGAGAGAGAGAGAGAGAGAGAGAGAGAGATAAGAGATAAGTGAAAGGACTCATTACTGTACTCCTCTCTCTCTCTCTCTCTCTCTCTCTCTCTCTCTCTCTCTCTCTCTCTCTCTCTCCTAAAGGTGCGTTCGTGACCTAACCAACGAAGGCACGAAAGTAGGCCAAGTATTTCTCTCTCTCTCTCTCTCTCTCTCTCTCTCTCTCTCTCTCTCTCTCTCTCTCTCTCTCTCTCTCTCTCTCTCTCTCTCTCTCTCTCTCTCTCGTGTCCTTGCTCTACTTAATAAAGAAAGTTAGAGAAAGGAGGTTGAAGAGTCCATTTTGGGTAGAGAGAGAGAGAGAGAGAGAGAGAGAGAGAGAGAGAGAGAGAAGGGGGGGGTAACGGAGGGTAAAATATAAAGAAGGGAGGAGGAATAAATTACACTAAAGCGAAGATCAGGAAAGAAATAAAAATCCACCAGAACATAAAGAAGAGGAGGAGGAGGAGGAGGAGGAGGAGGAGGAGGAGGAGGAGGAGGAGGAGGAGGAGGAAGAAGAAGAAGAAGATGAGGAGGAGCACAAAGGAAAGAGAGGTAATTTGAAGAGAAAGAAAGAAAAAGAGAGAAAATGAGCAGAATGAAAAGTAAATCGAAGAGAGAGAGAGAGAGAGAGAGAGAGAGAGAGAGAGAGAGAGAGAGAGAGACGCACCTCTGATTTACCTTTATGGGCTTTCATCCTCTTCCCCTCTCTCTCTCTCTCTCTCTCTCTCTCTCTCTCTCTCTCTCTCTCTCTCTCTCTCTGGAATAGTCGTGTTTATTGACGAGAATGATTCATTAAATTATTGTGATGTATTTTATTGAATGTTTGTTGATCTCGCTGCCTTTGTTTATTTGTTTATTTATCTGTTTATTTATTCATTAAGGTGTGTGTGTGTGTGTGTCTGTGTGTGTGTGTGTGTGTGTGTGTGTGTGTGTGTGTGTGTGTGTGTGTGTGTGTGTGTGTGTGTGTGTGTGCATGCTTGTCTTTGTGTTTCGGCCATCGCTTTCTGTGGCTGTCAGAGAGAGAGAGAGAGAGAGAGAGAGAGAGAGGATGGTAAAAAAGGATAAAAAAAGCTAATCTGTAAATAAGCGACGGACAACAAAGAAGAAGAGGAGGAGGAGGAAAAGTTGAAGAGGAGGAGGAGGAGGAAGATGAAGAGGAGGAGGAGGAGGAGGAGGAGGAGGAGGAGGAGGAGGAAGATAAATGGAAAGTGAATGTAGTGATTGGACAGAAAACAATAAACACGAGAAAGGAAGAGGAGGAATGTGGAAATGGAAGTGGGCATATTGAGAGAGAGAGAGAGAGAGAGAGAGAGAGAGAGAGAGAGAGAGAGAGTTTAGAACAGAGCACAAGGCTACTTTAAGAATTGGTCCTCTCTCTCTCTCTCTCTCTCTCTCTCTCTCTCTCTCTCTCTCTCTCTCTCTCTCTCTCTCTCTCTCTCTCTCTCTCTCTCTCTCTCTCTCTCTCTCTCTCTCTTTTCGGCCACTGTTCATTAAGTTTATTCACGCATTCATTTCACACCTGAATCCTCCTCCTCCTCCTCCTCCTTTTTTCTTTCTTCGGAACACTGGTAGCCAAATTGTGAGGTTTCAGGAAGAACGGAGAGGAAGAGGAGTAGGAAAAGGAGGAGGAGGAAGAGGAGGAGAAAAGAAGAAGAAGAAGAGGAGGTGGAGGAGGAGGAGGAGGAATTAAAAGAATAGAAGGGGAAGACATGTTAAGAGAGGAAAAGGAGGAAAGGAAATCAAGGAGGAGGAGGAGGAGGAGGAGGAGGAGGAGGAGGAGGAGGAGGAGGAGGAGGAGGAGAATAGTTACCTGTACTTAATGATGATGAGGAATTGGAAGAAGAAGAGGAGGAGGAGAGGTAGGTGAAGGTGGAGGAGGAGGTGGAGAAGGGTTAAAAGAAGGAGAAGGGGAAGAGGAGGAGGAGAAGGAGGGGAAGAGGATGAGGAGGAGGAGGAGGAGGAGAAGGAGAAGGAGGAATACCAATAAGGAATAATTACAGGGATTAGAGAGAGAGAGAGAGAGAGAGAGAGAGAGAGAGAGAGAGAGAGAGAAGGGTTGGACATGTCTTTAGGAGGCAATGGTGGTGGTGGTGGTTTTCAACAGGTGGCCCTCCTCCTCCTCCTCCTCCTCCTCCTCCTCCTCCTCCTCCTCCTCCTCCTCCTCCTCCTCCTCCTCCTCCTCCTCCAACTTGAATCAATACATCTCTGTTCCACTTGTTATTGTTACTGTTGTTATTGTTGTTGTTGTTGTTGTTCTTGTCATTATCATTATTATTATTATTATTATTATTATTATTATTATTATTATTATTATTATTGTTATTATTATTATTGAAAGTAATTTGTCGTGTTGCATTTTCTACTTTTATTTGTTGTCACTATTTTGTACTTTTCATTTTCTCCTTTTGATTATATTGACAGAGAGAGAGAGAGAGAGAGAGAGAGAGAGAGAGAGAGAGACTTGTTTCATGGAGAACATGGTCTTTCCTCACTGTCTCTCCCTCTCCTCTCCTCTCCTCTCCCTCCCTCCATTCCTCTCTCCCTATTCCCTCCCTCTCCTCTCCTCTCCTCTCCTCCTCTCCTCCCTCCCTCCCTCCCTCTCTTTCCCTCCCTCCTTCATTCCTTCCTCTCCTTTAGCATCCTCCTCCACTTTTGTCCTTGTTTTTCTTTCTCTTTCTCTCTCTCTCTCTCTCTCTCTCTCTCTCTCTCTCTCTCTCTCTCTCTCTCTCTCTCTCTCTCTCTCTCTCTCTCTCTCTCTCTCTCTCTCTCTCTCTCTCTCTCTCTCAGTGGAGATTCTCTGAGCTTCATTCACTCTCACTATCAGAGGAGAAAAAATAGTGGAAGTGGAGATGAAGGAGGAGGAGGAGGAGGAGGAGGAGGAGGAGGAGGGGGTGTGATTCTGGGAGCGATGGAGGAGGAAGGTGATTTTCGTAGCAGAGGAGGAGGAGGAAGAAGAGGAGGTGATGGAATAGGAGGAGGAGGAGGAAGAACAAAATACGGTGGACCAGCTGGAGGTTAGGAGGAAGGATTCAGTGATACAGGTTGTGTAGTCTACAGTAGGTGATGTAGATAGTAAAGACGAAGGCTCCTCCCCACCCATCTACCTGTACACTTTTAAC
The DNA here is from genome assembly GCF_017591435.1 of Portunus trituberculatus. Classification (NCBI taxonomy): domain Eukaryota; kingdom Metazoa; phylum Arthropoda; class Malacostraca; order Decapoda; family Portunidae; genus Portunus; species Portunus trituberculatus. Next base: position 30,722,106 of record NC_059300.1, read on the forward strand.
CCCTTCAGTACCATGACGCGTTTTCACTTTTTTATTTATTTATTTTGTTTTTTTATTTTATTTTTTATTTTTTTGCCGTTTTCTGAATAGCGATTTAGGATTTTGTGCAGCTTCAGAAACTTATGTGGGGGATTGAAACAGTGAAGACTCCGGCCAGTAATCTTCTCCCCTCTATGAACAGCTGATAATGTAAATAAAATCGTGGAATCATACCCAAAAAATCACAATAAAAATCCCGTCCCAGGACTGAAGGAGTTAAGCTAATTTTACCGAGCCTCACCAGACTTAGTGCGATGCGAAAGGAAATTGGCCATAAGACTGAAGAATGTAGATAGATAAGGATAGAAAAGAAAGGGACAAGAGAAAAGGAATCGTAAAGGGAAAGAGAAACGCACAAATCTAACCTAGCATTACCTAACCTAGTGAGATACGAAAGGAATTTGGCTATAAAAGAGAATAATGTAAGTAGATAAGAATAAAAGAGAGAGATAGGAACAAGAAAATGGAATCGTAAAGGGAAAGAAAGAGAAACGCACAAATCTAACCTCGCATTACCGAAGCTCACCAAACTTAATCTAACCTAACCTAACCCAAATAAACCCAAATAAACCCAACGTAACCTAACCTCA
>NC_059300.1:30727734-30732734 GCF_017591435.1 Portunus trituberculatus
ATTAATGATGATGGCGATGATGACGGCACGCGCACCAGTACAATTAATTACTGTATCGCTACAATAACATCTACAACAACCACCACCACCACCACCACTACTACTACTGCTACTGCTACTGCTACTACTACTACTACTACTACTACTACTACTACTACTACTACTACTACTACTACTACTACTACTACTACTAATAATAATAATAATAATAATAGTAATACAATAAGAACCATGTTAATGAACAGTTGTTGCCATCTCATTACCTGCATGATTTGGTAATTAATGAGGTAATATCTCTCTCTCTCTCTCTCTCTCTCTCTCTCTCTCTCTCTCTCTCTCTCTCTCTCTCTCTCTCTCTCATAAGAATTTTAGCTATCTATCTGTCATATGATAATGGTAGTGGTAATAATAATAATAATAATAATAATAATAATAATAATAATAATAATAATAATAACAACAATAACAACAACAACAATAACAGCAACAACATCAACTACAAAAAAAACTGACTTCTACCTCTATATTTGTAACCTTATAATTTCTCCTGAGGTTTGACAGATGTAGATTACCATTCCTCTTCCTCCTCCTCCTCCTCCTCCTCCTCCTCCTCCTCCTCCTCCTCTTCCTCCTCCTCCTCGCCAGAAGGTCGGCTCTACAAATAAAACTCTGCTATAGATCATCTTCAAATACCTTGGAGAGGGGAAGAGGAGTACTGTAGGGGAAGCGTAACACCCTCCTCCTCCTCCTCCTCCTCCTCCTCCTCCTTCATTTTTGTGGTGCTTCTTTATCTAATTTATGTATTTAGTGCCAATGCTTATCGCTTCGTGCGCCTCCCTGCTCCTCCTCCTTCTTCTCTCCATCTTCTTCCTCCTCCTCTTCTTCTTCTTCTCCTCCTCCTCCTCCTCCTCCTCCTCCTCCTCCTCCTCCTCCTGCAGCAGCGGTGGGCAATACGTGGGAAGTGCTAATCAGTGAAGCATGAATGGCGCTGCAAGTTTTGGTAAATGCGTAGGTGTGGTTCAGAGAGAGAGAGAGAGAGAGAGAGAGAGAGAGAGAGAGAGAGTAAAGGTTGGTGTGATTAAAGACGCGATGATGTATATTTTTTTCAGTTTTTTTATGCATAACTTGGCTGTGAATTCGTGTGTGTGTGTGTGTGTGTGTGTGTGTGTGTGTGTTGACGGTGGGTGTACACGTGTCGTATGTACAGTATATATTATTTCACCATTTTCTTTTCATCACTATCGTTTTCTTTTTCTCTTTTTCTCTAATCATTTCGGTCATCTCTGCTAATTCTATTTTGTTTTGTTTAGATTTTTCCTTCCCTCGTCCTATACCGTTTTTTTTTATTATTGTTTTATTTTTTGTCATCATAATTACATTCTTCCCTTCATTCCCGCCTCACCTGCTTTGTTTATTAATTAGTGAACAGGTGCTATTTATTTCACCTGCCCAAATTGAATCTAACGTTATTCATTCTTCATTTTTTTTTCAATATTTCCCTTTTTTTCTGTTTTCTCTTTTATTTATTTATTTTATTTTATTTATTTATTTGTTTTATATATTCAGTGATGTGTAGTGTTTCTTTGTGTTTCGTTTTATAGTTGATTTCTTTCCTTTCTTTTTTGTTTTGTTTTGTTTATTCTTTTTTTTATTTAACTTTGTTTTTTTCACTTTACGCTTTCCACTTTCATTTTTTTTTTTTTTTTTTTCATTCGTTTTGTTAATTTCTCTGTGTTTCATTTTGGGTCATATTTCATTGTGTTCATATTTGTTTTCCCGTTACTTTTCTTTTTTTTTATTCTATTTCTTGTTCGTATTGCATTTTTTCATTTATTTATTTATTTTTTTATTTAACTTCAGTCATTTATTTTGCCCTTCGTGTTATTACTATCCTGTTCTTCACGTATCATTTAGTTATTCACCTTTCCGTTGTATTCCATATTTTCATTGTCATATTTCGCATTGGCCTTCACATATCATTAATTGCATCATCGTATCATCGTTCTCTTAATCTTATCCCGCCCTACATATATTCAATCTTATTCTCACGATTTCATTCACCTAATTGTTCCCCTTGTTACATTTCCCTCTAAATTAATCACCGTGTTCCATATATTCATCCCATCCCTGTATAGATAACTACCTCTTCACACATCACCACCTTCCATCTTTCACCACTCATGTATCACCTTTCTTACCTGTTAATTGACCTTATCTTTCACTTTATCCGCCTCTCCTCTTACTTTACCTCCACCGGTCACGTGTCATTCTCTCTCTTCGTCCATATTCATCTTTGCGTTGTCTTTGTTCTCTCTCTCTTCACCTTGAGTGCTTGCTAATCTGTATTCCCTGCTCCTGCTTCATTAACCTCCACTTTGCTGCGTGTATCATCATTCCCCCTTTGTTATCGACGTCTTGCATTCCTTCTTTTCTTTTCTTTTTCTCTCCGTCTGTCTTTATTTTTTGTCTTCTTCTGTTTCTTTACCCGGGATCTTTGTTGCATTCTGTTCATGACTTTCTTTTCTTACATTATATATATATATTTTTTTTCATATTTATTGTACATCTCACCAAACTATCTTTTATCATCATTTTACCTAACGTTACCTGTCCTACCTTCCCCATGCACGATACCTTCTTTACCTTACCTGCCTCACCTATATTTATCATTACCATACCTTTCTAACCTTACCTATATACCTCAGCCTTCCCCTGTACACCCCACCGAACTGTCTTTATCATTGCTATACTTATTTACCTTACCTGCCTCACCCTCCCCTCTGCGCTTCACCTATCTTTATCATTACCATACCGTTCTGACCTTACCTACCTCAGCCTCTCCCCATCCCACATTAATTAACCTTCACCACCTGTTCCCAGCACCCAACACGCGCCACATGCCTGACCCTTCCTCTACTGGTCTTGATTAACTCCCACGTGCTCTCACCTACCTGTTGTGTAACCTTATGTGCAGCTCGCCCCCGCCTTAATTAAGCTTCGACAGGTGTTGTGTTGCCTGCACCTGCTCAGTACCTTCCTGATTTGGCCAATTGTCTAAAGTGGTGTCTTGTGGAGGTTTTAAGGTACGAATAGATGAAAGTGTGTGTAAAGAGTTGCTGTTTTTTTTTTTTTTTCTCTCTTTTTCGCTGGTGTTTATTTAGTTTTGTTAATCTTTTTTTTTTTTTTTTAGATTTTTTTTTTTATTATTGATTTGTTTGTTTGTTTTATTCTTTGGTTATGTTTGTTCTCTCCGTTGTCTTTCTTTTGTTTTCTTTATTATTTTCTTCTTCGTCTTCTGTTCTCATTCGTTATCTTACCTTTGTTCGTTTGTATAGTTCTTCTCTTAGTTCTCTTTAGTTCTTCTTCATTTTTTTTTCAATCTTAGTCATGTATTGGCATTAGTTTGTTCTTAATTTTTTTTTTTTTTTCTATGTTTGGGCGTCTCATCTCTACAATTCAAGACAAGTTGCTGTAGAACCTATTTCATGTTTTACCGAGATTGTCTTCAGATTTGTGGCGGTTGTTTGGTAAAGATTCCTCACTCTTCATCCTTTCACTCTCACTTTTTCTCTTCTTTTTTTTATCTTTTTCTTTTCTTAAATGCGCGTAATTTCTGTAACACTATTATTCTTTTTTAGAAGCAATCTTCGAATAATGGTTTTGTAACGTAAAAAGACAAAAAATTAACTTCCCATTTTCTCTCATTTATTTTTTGCGTTTCAGTGCAAACAGTTTTTACAAGGCCGTGAAGGTTAACAAAACATTGCCTCAGTGAAAAGGTCAATACGAAAAAAAAAAAATAATAATAAATAAATGAGTAAATAGAAAAGAAATGGTGATTTTTAAATGGTGTTTTCATGTTTCTGGTGATGGTTCAGTAAGATTTCTACATTGTTAACACGAAGAAACACAATTTAACCCCTTATATAGCAGTCCAGCAAGGATTGTATACTGTTAACACGAAAAAAAAAAAAAACACCCATGAAAGCCTGATTCTTTGCTTGTATAGCCTTTGAAAATTGCTGGAGTGAGAGAGCAAAGCCTTTAAGAATAGGTGTCCGTGCGCTGCCCTCGTGTAATGCAGTCCACGTGTGTATTCAGATTCTGTTCAGTTTTTTTCTACGCGAGGTTGAGTGGACTCGTGACACCACCACTTGAAACGAAGCCTGAGCGCTCCCTCCCCTCACACCTGACCTTTCACGTGTCGTCACCAGGCGTGGGTGTCGCTTGTCATTTCTATTCTGTCTCTGATAAATCAAAGGCTTTCGCGAAACATTTTTGTGAATATTTATTTTCTATCAACTTATCTTGTATTTCCCATTACATTCCTGGAATAACCTCAGTCTGTTTGCTGTTTGCTGCAATGCTTTATGGAATTACCAGTATAGATTTCAACTAGTGTGAATTTGAATGACAAGAACAACATTTCGCACCAGAATTATTGATATAGGAAGAGGAAAGAATCTGCAAAAAATCTATAAGCCTACACGTGGCAGTCTTCTTCACTGGTAAATGAAATGATAGATAAATAGAAAAAATAGCATGAATTCTTTTTACGTCATTTAATCTTTGGGTTGGTTATTCCCGTCACGCGTCACCTCTGCATGTTAACCTTCTTCTTCTTCTTCCCGTCTTCTGCGTCTTCCTCGGCCTCACCCATTGTAAGCTGCTCTTCTATCACTGCATCCACGAATCTCTCTCTCTCTCTCTCTCTCTCTCTCTCTCTCTCTCTCTCTCTCTCTCTCTCTCTCTCTCTCTCTCTCTCTCTCTCTCTCTCTCTCTCTCTCTCTCTCTCTCTCTCTCTCTCTCTCTCTCTCTCTCTCTCTCTCTCTCTCTCTCTCTCTCTCTCTCTCTCTCTCTCTCTCTCTCTCTCTCTCTCTCTCTCTCTCTCTCTCTCTCTCTCTCTCTCTCTCTCTCTCTCTCTCTCTCTCTCTCTCTCTCTCTCTCTCTCTCTCTCTCTCTCTCTCTCTCTCTCTCTCTCTCTCTCTCTCTCTCTCTCT
>NC_059300.1:30737734-30752734 GCF_017591435.1 Portunus trituberculatus
GGGTTAGGTTGGGTTATTTTAAAAGTGAGTTGTTTGTGTGGGTTTGGGTTCATTTGGGTGGCTTGGGTTTGATTCTAGATGGATTGAGGTGAGGTTGGAGTGGGTTGGGTTGGGGTGGCATAGGTTTGGGTTGGGTTAGGTTAGGCTGGCTTGAGTTTGGGTTGAGGTGGGTTTCGGTTAATTTGGGTTAGATTGGGTGGCTTGGGTTGGATTCTAGATGGACTGGGTCGAGTTTTGATTGGGTTAGGATGGCTTAGTTTAATTTGGATGGGTTTAGATTAGGTTTATGTGGATTTGGGTTTCTTTATATTAGGTTTGGGTGGCTTGGATTGGATTCTAGATGGATTGGGTTGAGTTTGGATTAGGTTGGGTTGGCTTAGCTGGGTCTGGTTTGATTTGGATGGGTTGGTTTAAGTTTTGGGTTAGGTTGAGGTGGGTTTGGGTTAGGTTACGTTGGGTTTCAGTGAGTTGGGTTGGATTTTAGATGGATTAGGTGGGTTTGGATTGGGATGGCGTGGCTTGGCATGGCTTATATTGGTTGTGATGGATTTTTTTTTTCGTTCTGTCGAGTCACGTTTGATCTGAATTGGGTTGTGTTGGATTCGATCTTGGTTAGGTGAGGTGAGGTGAGGTGAGGTGAGGTGAGGTCAAGTTCGTCAAGGTTAGGTAAGGTCAAATTATATCAAGTGAGGTTAGTTTTGTTGGGTTTGATTTCATTTAGTTCAGTTCGAGTACGTTAGGTTAAGTAAGGTCATGCTAGGTTAGGTTAAGTAAGGTCATGCTAGGTTAGGTTAGGTTAAGTAAGGTCATGCTAGGTTAGGTTAGGTTAGGTTAAGTAAGGTCATGCTAGGTTAGGTTAGGTTAGGTTAAGTAAGGTCATGTTAAGTTACATCAGATTAGGATATTTTTACCGGCTATCATCATCATCACCACCATCACGCCCTTCACTATCAACACGACAATCTTTCCCCCACCACCACCACCACCACTACCAAGTAACACACACACACACACACACACACACAGACATCACGACACTTTTATTAACTCCACCTGCCACAGTCATCACACCTGCTCCCTGCCACGCCCTCCACCACGCCCACCACCACGCCCACCACCACACAACACTCCTCACCTCCCCTTGCCCCCTCCACACACACGCGCGCGGCCGGCCATCCCACACACACAGCCAGGATCAGCTAACCTTGAGTGTGAGGGATGACTGACCTTGCACACACACACACACACACACACACACACACACACACACACACACACACACACACACAAGCTGTCCTGTTAACGTGACCTTGCTGTGTGTGTGTGTGTGGGGGCGCGATATCCTATAAGCAAGGTCTTTTCACTTCACGCTACGCAGTCACTCTATATTTCAATGGTTTTTACTGCGAGTGTGTCTTTTGTTGTATTTCTTTGAGATCCCCTTTCACCCCCTCCCTCCTCCCCCTATCCACCAATGCGAGGGAATGACAGAAAACGGAGATCATCTTGTTTTGTTGGTATTTATTTTATTTCCTAATGTTTTTTTTTTTATCGTTTTCTTTTAGTTTTTATTTTTAGTTTTTATTTTAGTTTTATTGGTATTTTGGTTAATGGATATGTTTTGTTTTTGTTTTCGTTGTTGTTGTTATTTATTTATTCATTATTGACCATTGCGTATCTTTTTGTTTTTTTTTCTAAGTCACTCCTTCAAATTTTCCTTATTTTCTATTTGTTTTTTTCTTATTAGATAGAAAAAAAAGAAAGAAAGAATTAGTACCATTTCTTCATTCTTTTCTACGGGGTCGCTGTTTTTTTTTTTTTTTTTTTTTTTGATGAGTCTCCTCCATCTGTCTCTGTCACCCACCACCATGTTATGTTATTTTGCAGTCCTTTCTCTTTCATGTCGTCTTTTTTATATATATACAGTCTTTCCATCTAATCTTGGGTCTTCCTCTCCTTCTCCTTCTCCTCCTCCTCCTTCCTTGCACTTCCATATCCAGGCCTCTCCTCTCCTCTCCTCTCCTCTCCTCACTTGCTTCATCCCTCCTCATTACGTGTCATAAATCATCTACTTATTCATTTACCCATTCTCTTTTTTCACGTTTGCGCTTCATTTTTCCATCATTTTTTTTCCTAGTCAAATTTTTCGTCTACCTTATTTGTGCATGTGTATTTGTTCAAGTATCATTTTCTTCGTATTGTTTTCTAGTCCTCTTTTTCTTTTTTTTCCCTTTTTTTCTTTTTTTTTTTTTTTTTACATTTCTACTATTTCATCTATGTTCATTTACTCTATTTCTTACTTTAAATACTTCTTTCAATTTACCTATTTCTCTCTCTCTCTCTCTCTCTCTCTCTCTCTCTCTCTCTCTCTCTCTCTCTCTTCACCACCTCACGCCCCGCGGTCATTTAAGTTACCCTTAAAATAAATAAATAAATAAAAATACGAGGGAGGTGTCTGTTCCTTTCCCTTCCGCACGTGTGGAGGATGAGGCGACACAGCTCCTCCTCCTCCTCCTCCTCCTCCTCCTCCTTCTCTTCACGCTGCGTTTATGCTTTTAGAAGACTTAGTGGTCGTCATTTTAGTTGCTTCACGGAGGAATGAGATAGTGGTGTTCTTACTTCTCTTTTTTAAATCCTCCTCCTCCTCCACCTCCTCCTCCTCCTCCTCCTCCTCCTCCTCCTCCTCCTCCTCCTTCTTCTTCTTCTTCTTCTCCTCCTCCTCCTCCTTCTCCTCCTCCTCCTCCTCCTCCTCCTCCTCCTCCTCCTTCTCCTCCTCTTCCTCCCCCTCCTCCTCCTTCTTCTTCTTTTCTTCTTCATCTTACTCTTCTAGTGTCTAATAGATTGTGGATTTGGTATAGTATAGTAAGCACTGCGGTCTCTCTCTCTCTCTCTCTCTCTCTCTCTCTCTCTCTCTCTCTCTCTCTCTCTCTCTCTCTCTCTCTCTCTCTCTCTCTCTCTGGACGTGAAAAGGCTTCCTAGTAATTCATCAGAGTTGTTTTCTTCTTTTCTCTCCGTTCGTTCGTTCTTTTTCTTTCTTTCTTTCTTTCTCTCAATGGACGTGGAAAAAGACTTCTTCTTCTTCTTCTTCTTCTTCTTTTAGATTTACTCCTTCTCCCCCTCCTATTTCTCCTCCTCCTCCTCCTCCTCCTCCTCCTTCTCCTCCTTCTCCTCCTTCTCCTTCTCCTCCTCCTCCTCCTCCTCCTCCTCCTCCTCCTCCTCCTCCTCCTCCTCTTTTCTTCCTTCTCCTCCTCCTCTCCCCACATAGTTGACTCTCACAGCAACGCGTCAGAACTCCCTAAACCAGTCTTTCTTCCCTTTTCTCCTCTCCTACATTCCCTCTCTCTCTCTCTCTCTCTCTCTCTCTCTCTCTCTCTCTCTCTCTCTCTCTCTCTCTCTCCTTTATCTTTCTTTTTTAACTATTTATCTATTTATTTACTTCTTTATATATGTGGTGATTATTTTTTATTTCTTTATTTATTTTTCACTTAAGAGCTTTTGTTTATGTATTTATTTTTCATTATTTTCTTTTCTTATTTGTTTTCTTTTCCATCAGTATTGTCGTGTAAGCTCTCTAAGGCAACTAACTAGGGTGCGTGAGGTGGGTTTGTAGTTGTTGAGCCGCGGGGTTCAGCTTTTTCAAGGTTGTTAGGTAAAACTCGTCTTCCCGTTCCCATCACCACCACCACTATCACCATCATCACCATCATCATCACCACCACCATCACCATCACTATCATCACCATCACCATCACCATCGCTATCGCTTCCACTGCCACTGCCACTACTACCACTCCCACTACCACTACCACTACCACTACCAGTACTACTACAACCATTGCCACAACTACCATTCTCTCAAATGTTTGTCATCATTATTTTTTCGCACTTTTCCTTTCTACTACTACTACTACTACTACTACTACTACTACTACTACTACTACTACTACTACTACTACTGCTATTTTTTTCTTTATGTAAGAGGGGCATTGGCCGAGGGCAACAGTAAACGGAGAGAGAGAGAGAGAGAGAGAGAGAGAGAGAGAGAGAGAGATGGAGGGGAGGGGCGAAGGGGCACTGGGTTGCCTGTCCCCAAATAAAAAGCCAAGTGGGTTACCTCAAAATTGGAGGATAAGTGTCTTAAAACTACAACAACAACAACAACAACAATAACTACTACTACTACTACTACTACTACTACTACTACTACTACTACTACTACTGCTTTATACTGTGCCTTCCTTTTGTCTGATATTGTAGTTGAGTGGAGTAATGAAGCTAAATTAGTTGAAGCAGGTAAATTTTGTAGAGGCACAGTCAGGTGTGTGGGCTGGTGACTTGCTGCTGCTTTCCGTGTGTTCCTGTGTTGTGACGCCCTCTCCCTCACCCGCAGGCCGCCAATATCACCTACCTGACGGAGACCCATGGCATTGTGGTCAAGAAGTGGATGAAGGACTCGCCGCCGCCCTACGAGTCTCCGCCTGAATACAGCAGCCTGTCTCCGGAGCTCATTATGGACGCCAAGACGCTGCAGGACCTGGTTACCTCGCCGCCACCGCCGCCCCCGCCGCCACAGACCAGCGCTCCCGCCACCAGCAGTCCCCCAGCGGCAGGCGTGATGCTGGACAGGTCCTCGTCGCCGCTGTGCACCACGCCCTCTTTAGCGCCTCCTTCTGCGACTCGCCTCGTAGCCTCACCCCGACCATTCACCACGAAGGGAGAGGCGCCGCCGCCGCCGCCGCCGCCGCCGCGTGCCTCTTCGACCGCTCATCGTCACCCATCTTCACCCACTACCAGTCACCCCCCGCCGGCGGTCTCTCTCACCCGTCATCCTCGTCGTCATCGTCGTCCACTACTTACGTTGCGTCATCCGCGGTGGCGCCCTCTGTGTACGGGCAGGCGACGCCCTCCCCGCCCAGCTACGAGAGTCTGCAGCAGGTGTACTGCCACGACGCGCCGCCCAGGAGGAAGGAGGACGCTCGGTAAAGGCGTGATTCATAATAATAATAATAATAATAACAACAACAACAACAACGATATCAACAGCAAAGTGATAGAAAAGTAATGATAATAGCGATAACCAAAGTGGCGGAGGAGAAAGATGCAAAACAAAAAAAGAGAAAGTGAGAGAGAGAAAAAAAAAAAAGCAAACAGACAGACGAAACAAGATCATAAAAACACTTCAGCCAATTTCACTGTTAAGGTGTTTTTTGCTTCATGGATTTTATATGTCACGTGTTCAGTGTAGATAACCTACCCTTAATCTCATCCCCGCCCGCCCCTCCCCCGCCCCCGCCCCTCCTCTTCCCTCTTGCAAATACCCTCGCCCTCACCCCTCTCTCCTCGCCCCACGCCCCAAGTCCCCATCTGCCCCGCCTCCCGCCCCACGTCCCTGCCTCAACGTTCCGGTGTTGTACCTCTGGAGTGACGCTAGGCTAACACACCCTCGTGCGTGGTGCAGCGCCGCGGTACACTGGTGCGTGGAAAATATACTGCCTCACCCTTCACCACCACCACCGCCACCTCCTCCTCCTCCTCCTCCTCCTCCTCCTCCTCCTCCTCCTCCTCCTCCTCCGCCTCCTTCAGCGCCATTTTCGTCTTCACTATCTACTGGTTTTCCTCTATTCTGCCACTTCTCTCATTTTCTGCTGCTCTTTTTCCTCTTTCGCATGTTTTTCTCCTCCTCGTCCTCGTCCTTCACTTCCTCCTCCTCCTCCTCCTCCTCCTCCTCCTCCTCCTCCTCCTCCTCCTTTTCCTCCTCCTCCTCCTCCTGCCGTCACAGCTAGATTGATGGGAGGGGAAGGAAGGTGATGCAAGAGTTCCCTTTAGTTACCTCCCCTCTTCCCCCCTCTTTCCCTCCCCTGGTTCCTTCCCTTCACCCTACTTACCTCCCTTCACCCACTTACCTCCTCTCGCCTACTGCCTTCTCCCCTCTCATCCCCTCATCCACCACCCTCCCCTCAACAACTTCCCTCTTTTAACCGTGGATGCCAAGGCTTTCCCTCAACCATCCAGGAAATGTGTGTGTGTGTGTGTGTGTGTGTGTGTCCCTTCTCTCGCGTCCCATCTCCCTCAGCTTATCATCTCTCGTTATCTCCCCTCATATCATTCTCTCTCTCTCTCTCTCTCTCTCTCTCTCTCTCTCTCTCTCTCTCATTCGTCTATTTTCTCTCCCTTTTCCTATTTTAACCATAATATCTAACCCTCCTCCTCCTCCTCCTCCTCCTCCTCCTCCTCCTCCTCCTCCTCCTCACCACCACCACCACCACCACCTCGTCGCTTCACCACCAGAGATCTTCCGTCCATAGTTGTGATTCCTTACTAAGTTAACGAGACTTGCCGTGTTTCGCTGCCGCCTCCGCCGCCGCCACCACCACCACCACCATGCAGACGTGTTCTCCTCTTCCTCCTCCTCTTCCTCTTCTTCCAGTAATGTTTCCTACACTTCTCCACTTTGTGTGTGTGTGTGTGTGTGTGTGTGTGTGTGTGTGTGTGTGTGTGTGTTTTGTTGTGTTGTGTTGTGTGTGTGTTCTTTTGTCTCTTGTCGTTTCCTCTCTCTCTCTCTCTCTCTCTCTCTCTCTCTCTCTCTCTCTCTCTCTCTCTCTCTCTCTCTCTCTCTCTCTTTCAGTATATTGTTCTTTTATCTATTATTTGTATCTATTTAGTCATTCTTATCTTTTCTTATCTTTATTATTGGCTGGTCATGTCTTTTTTGTCGTTTTTGTTCTTGCCATGAATCAGTCAGTCAGTCAGTCAGTGGAGGTGCTTGTCAAATACTGAGTGGTAATTACGGACTGGCAAGATTATTATTATTATCATTATTGTTGCTATTATTATTATTATTATTATTATTATTATTATTATTATTATTATTATTATTATTATTATTATTATTATTATTATTATTATTATTATTATTATTAGTAGTAGTAGTAGTAGTAGTAGTAGTAGTAGTAGTAGTATTGTGTGTATGTATGTGTGTGTGTGTGTGTGTGTGTGTGTGTGTGTGTGTGTGTGTGTGTGTGTGTGTGTGTGTGTGTGTGTGTGTGTGTGTGTTTATCAGACTCACAATTTGCTCACTTCTAATGCATAATAATAATTGTCACATTCTGATCATAATTTTCCATTTCCTTTGTTCTAATTTTCATTCACTCATCTAATGTTTATCAGCCTTATACTTCTTCCCTCAGTTATCATGACTTCAGACACTTTTTTTATGTACTTTGATCTCTCTCTCTCTCTCTCTCTCTCTCTCTCTCTCTCTCTCTCTCTCTCTCTCTCTCTCTCTCTCTCTCTCTCTCTCTCTCTTGATTTATGGCATCTTTCGTCTTTTCTTTCCTATCTATGATTTTCCTTCTATTTTGTGTCACGAAGCATCAGGTTTCATTGTCACGGTTACCATCACTGCTTTATGGTTCACCTACACCTTAATAACTTTACAACATTGTTTTGTGTATGTATACGTATATCAACATAATATATTACTATTTTATTCCTAAACTAAGGTTGTGTAAAATCGATGAAGAGCATTATTATTATTATTATTATTATTATTATTATTATTATTATTATTATTATTATTACTATCACTAATCTATTTTTGTATTTGTTTTTAGTCACGTTATCTTATTGTTAAATTTACAGTAAGGGTTACCATGTTGTGTGTTTGGTCTTTGCTTCACGCTGCTGCGTGCATAATTCTGTACCTGTGTCTACCTGTGTTCTGTTAGTTTACTCTGTAATGGCTTGTATTCCGCACCTTCATAATCATTAGCTAAGTTCAATAGAGATGTAGACATTCAGTAACTATCACCATTATTATTATTATTATTATTATTATTATTATTATTATTATTATTATTATTATTATTACCACTACTATTTTTATTATTATAACTTCCATTTAAGTCACTATAAAGAAGCGCATAGATTGTATAATACGTGAGACTGTTTGTATAGCTGGGTTTATCTAGTCAAGAAGGAAAGATGAAGATGTAGATGATGATCGGGAAAGTATACGAAAGTCTGTGATGGAGCGTACGATTGTCTGCGGCCTGGGATAGAAATATAAACAAACCCACGTGGAGCCGAGCGCGTGAGGTGTTGTCGTGGCTTAGGGGGAGAAAGTTGCATTACCTTACTGTGGTAACCTGCCTGTCTGAAGCTGTGCATGTATTACGCGTTACTAGGAATATTCATCACTACAAACATGTGCATACAACATTTAGTAGTATTTCTAAGGCAACACCGATTGTATTTAAAGATATTCGTTATTGCAAATCACCAAGCCTTGAAACAAATTATGCTGATACGGACAGCAAATTAGATTAAAATTACATCTCACACGCTGGAATTAATTGAAGAACTATTCATTTATTATTATATTTTTCAACTGCGACTCCGGATAGGTAAGAAGTAACACAGGGATGCAGTGTGACGCGTGGCGGCTGCCGGAGTACGGTGACGCAGCCTTCAGTGACCATAGCCGCGAGTGTAGCATGATTACTGTGGATACGTCTATATTTTTCACGTAGGCGAGCCGTGGTGCACCTAGAGTGTCAGCCGGAGTGTGGCGCTTTGCTCAATAACAGACTTGTCCGCACACTGCAGCTGGGTGAGGTGGCGGGGCTCTGTAAGCAGAACACTGTAGTAGGTCTGACAGTAATAAGCAGTGTAAGTGTTCACCTGCTCTTGTAGCCCACCACTTGCCACTGTGTGTAGGTGGAACATGAAGGGAGAAGTGAATGAGTGTGGTCAGGAAAACACTGTCTGGTGTGTGAGAGAGAGAGAGAGAGAGAGAGAGAGAGAGAGAGAGAGAGAGAGAGAATGCACGCGCGTTGATAACATTTCGGTAAACTTCATCGTTGGTTTGCGCGTGACCACCGAGTATGGGAGGGTACTTGTTCGTTCTTTTAATTTTGGAATGTCCGTATACAATTTGCCGTTACCAGATTGTTATACTACCATATTACTTGTTTTGTATTAGAAGGGAAACAAAAAAAAGAGACTAAATGAAGATGCAAGTCTGACCAGAAGAGCATCATCCGAAAGGAATAATATTATAAAAAGAAATATGAATTGAAGCGTCGTGAAGTCGTCCTCTTGAGAGTTCAATTCATAGGCAGTAATAAAGATAGAATTGGTTTGAGCTCAGAATTAATGAGTAGTTAGGACATTGTTACATATTAGGACACTTTACGGGACTCGTTAATGGATGGCTCCTCAACCTCTTACCAATAAAATAAATAGAAAAATGCAGATAACATTCCCAACACTCAAGTACCAAAATTTAAGAAGAAAACTCTAAATCTCTCAGTAATAACACTCTCCCTTCAAGATTGCAAGATGTGGTTTACCGAAAATAAGTTAGTCAGTATTCCAGATGTGTGTGTGTGTATGTTTGTATGTTACCAAAAATCATGTTCTCACTGGCATAAGGCGTCCTCGTGCGATGGTGGTGGTCGCGAGCGTTGAGACGAGTAGCTTCTATGTGTTGCTAATCATTTACTCCCAGGCTTCCTTGGATCATCGTCAGCGAGGTGTGGTAGCTCTTAATTCGGTCGTTTTTAATTGCGTGTGCGTGCGTGCCTGTGTGCGTGTGTGAAAGCACCATCGTCAGTTTTATAAGTTTCCCTCCAAAAGCCCATATTATTGTTGTACGAATCATAAGAGAAAACACATTAAACTCTCCCTCTTTCAAGATTCCATTACGTAATCCTCGTCCTCGGTTCGTAATCTAACTAATCTTCGTCCTCGCTTTTGCATCCTGCGCGCGATGGGAGAGTAAACAAAGCAAGAAGTGGAGCGAGGCGAGGAGCAGAGAGGACAGACAGCAGCTCAGTGTGTTGTTGTAAAGAGGGTTTCCACGTGCGTCACTCAGTCATCTCATGAATAGAATAGCATAACCTTTAGATCGGTGACGGGGATTCCTTGTGTGTGTGTGAGTGAGTGAGTGTGTGTGTGTGTGTGTGTGTGTGTGTGTGTGTGTGTGTGTGTGTGTGTGTGTGTGTGTGTGAAGGAATTACATCCGTAGTTAAAAGATTTTACATTTCAACGCTTCCTCATTTCATTCTTCAGCCTTTTCACGCCTCGCCGCCGCCCTACCAACCGCCCTTTTCCCTCTCCGCCCACCCGCCCCAGCCATTACCCATACATTACACGCCCACCCACACACACGCCCATTTTTGCAGTTGGATAATTTTACTTACTGGTTGTTGTGTCATTTTACCTTTCCATAGATGATCGTGTCTCTGTGTTCGTAGGCAAAGTTTTTTCATCGTATTCATTATGGCCGGAATGGCGCTTGCACTCTTAAACAATAAGACGAAGTAATACAAAAAAGGCTAAAACTACACTAAAAAAATAAATCAATGTTTAGATTATAAAATTAGGTAAGGGAAGACTTAATTAAAAAAAAAAAAAGTGGCAAAATTGTAAGTAGAGGTGGTGTAATATTTTTTTTTCTCCCTACATCTCATCTGACATTCGTTCACGTGTTCAGCAGTGCGCTTTTTGAAGACTTTTCCTCTCTGGACTCTTTTTAATGATAAACATATTACATACGACTCCTACAAGCTTTCCAAGGTGTTTGTTTCTTACATGTGCTGTAGCAAGTGTGTAGAGTTTGTATTGATATTTTATATATGTTTAATAAAAAAAATAGACCAACTCGTGTCTTCGTCATCAGTTCCAAATGGGTCTCGTCATGGCCACGCCTCCCACGCCAGACACGTGGCATCCCCACGTCTCCTAAACCCTATACCCTTGTGCTGGTGTTGCCCTCCAAGCTAATTAGATAATAAATGGCAAATGATAATGATAACAATAATAATAATAATAACAATAATGATAATGATAACGACAATAATGACAATAATGATACAAAGAAAATTTAAATATAAAATAGACAACAGTATACCCACGACACAACCACGCCCGCACACACCAAACACTTTTTTTTTTGTCATGTCTTATATGCAACATTTTAGAGAAGTGTTAATGCAACAGAAGCGGCAGCTCATTTAGGACCAAGGCTTTTTCAGCAGCAATGTTTTGTATATCATGAACTCGTTACTGACTTATGTGCAGATTCTGCATACATAATCATGCACATACATACATACTTTTATATATATATATATATATATATATATATATATATATATATATATATATATATATATATATATATATATACACACATATATAACACAGACCCCAACCATCTTTCCAAAAGTGCCAACGATAAAAGTTGGCAATACATTATGCATTTACATGATTACTTGCCTACATATGTGTACAAAACATATATAACAATAATGAAGAGAGTAAAAAGGTTGATAGTAACTGAGTTAAAGAGGCTCACTCACGCCTCCTTCACGCCAAACACACGATGTATCTGTAAGCTTCCTACACGCCAGACCGATGCTCTCCCTCCCCCACGCCATGCCCTCGTTGTCTCCGTGCAGTACATGGCATCACACCTTGGCACTGAGGCTAACATGGCAGCGAGGTTAGGTCAATGGTGGCCAACTCTCTCTCTCTCTCTCTCTCTCTCTCTCTCTCTCTCTCTCTCTCTCTCTCTCTCTCTCTCTCTCTCTGTCTATTTTATTTGTTATTTTTTTATGTTTTTTACCTACTGTTTTCGCATGACCCTCACCCTTGGCCGCCATCCACAATTAATCAATTATTGATTGCGCCGGCAGTCTACACTCCTCCATTCACCAGGTCTATGTTTAACCCCTTCACTAGGTACCATGACGCGTTTTCATATCTATTCCGCTTACTACTTGGTGATTTTAAACAGTTTCAGGTACTTATGTTGGGATTAGAATAGTGAAGAATGGCCATTAATCTTTTGATCTCCATAGACGCTTTCTAATTTAAATAAAATCGTCGAATCAGACCCAAAACTCATGGTAAAAATTGCAATCCAGTACTGAAGGGGCTAAAGGGTAATTTTTAAAACCGTATCGTTTGCAAGAATATATGTAAAGCCTGTGTAGAGTGGTAAGAGCCTCAACTAATGGCTCCCTGTAGCAATTCGCTGTATAGGCCGGCTGGGAGGTGGAGATGAGAACATAAGGACATGGAGAAATATCTACTTATTCCCACCTATCGTTCCATCCAAAAATTTGTGTCTTTTAAAACTTTCTAAAGATTCCACACTAACAACCTGATTACTGAATCCGTTCCATTCATCTACCACTCTATTTAACAACCACTTCCTTACTATCCCTTTCCTAAGCCATTTTTCAACACTGGACCCGTTACTTTTCCTCTTATCTTGATTGTTGGTGCTGAGAATTTGGCTTTTTTTTTTATGTAGGGAAGAGGGCCAGCCAAGGGCAAAAAAAAGAAAGTTAGAAAAAGGCCCACTTGAGCGCTGGCTCTCCAAAGACTTCAAAAAGTGCCAAAACCGTCAGCCAGAATTAGGGGAGCAAATGCCTCGATACCTCCCTCTTAAAAGAAGACAAGTTGTAGGAATTCGGAAATACAGATGCAGGGAGGGAGTTCCAGAGTTTACCAGTGAAAGGGATGAATGATTGAGCGTACTGGTTAACTCTTGCATTAGAGAGTTGGACAGAATAGGGATGAGAGGAAGAAGAAAGCCTTGTGCAGCGTGGCCGCAGGAGGAGGGGAGGCATGCAGTTAGCAAGATCAGTAGAACAGTTACCATGAAAATAGCGATAAAATATAGAAAGGGATGCAACATTTCGGCGGTGAGAAAGAGACTGAAGACAGTTAGTCAGAGGAGGGAGTTGATGAGACGAAGAGCTTTCGATTCCACCCTATCAAGCAAAGCTGTGTGACTGGAACCCCCAAACATGCGAAGAGTACTCCATACAGGGACGGATAAGGCCCTTATACAGAGTAAGCAGTTGGAGGGCGAGAAAAACTGTCGGAGACGCCTCAGAACACCTAACTTCATAGAAGCTGTTTTAGCAAGAGATGAGATGTGAAGTTTCCAGTTAAGATTATGAGCAAAGGACAGACCGAGGATATTCATTGTGGAAGAGGGAGACAGTTGAGTGTCATTGAAGAAGAGGGATAGTTGTCTGGAAGGTTGTGTCGAGTTGATAGATGGAGGAATTGAGTTTTGAGGCATTGAAAACTACTAGATTTTCTCTGCCCCAATCGGAAATCTTAGAAAGATCGGAAGTCAGGCGTTCCGTGGCGTCCCCGCGTGATCTGTTGATTTCCTGAAGGGTTGGACGTCTCTGAAAGAACGTGGAAAGATGTAGGGTGGTATCATCAGCGTAGGAGTGGATAGGGCAAGAAGTTTGGTTAAGAAGGTCATTAATGAATAATAGAAAGAGAGTGGGTGACAGGACAGAACCCTGAGGAACACCACTATTAATAGGTTTAGGAGAAGAACAGTAGCCGTCTACCACAGCAGCAATAGAGCGGTCGGAAAGGAAACTTGAGATAAAGTTGCAGAGAGAAGGATAGAAGCCGTAGGAGGGCAGTTTTGAAATCAAAGCTTTATGCCAGACTCTATCAAAAGCTTTTGATATGTCTAACGCAACAGCAAAAGTTTCACCGAAATCTCTAAAAGAGGATGACCAAGACTCAGTAAGGAAAGCCAGAAGATCACCAGTAGAGCGACCTTGACGGAAGCCATACTGGCGATCAGACAGAAGATTGTGAAGTGACAGATGTTTGAGAATCTTCCTATTCAGGATAGATTCAAAAACTTTAGACAAGCAAGAGATTAAAGCTATAGGACGGTAGTTTGAGGGGTTAGAACGGTCACCCTTTTTAGGAACAGGCTGAATGTAGGCGAACTTCCAGCAGGAAGGAAAGGTAGAAGTCGATAGACAAAGTTGGAAGAGTTTGGCCAGGCAAGGTGCAAGCACAGAAGCACAGTTTTTGAGAACAATAGGAGGGACCCCATCAGGTCTCCCTCGTTATAATGCCCTATACCTCTATACAACTTTAAGACATCTATCAGCTGATCCGCTCTGTACCTACGTGCGTCTCTTTCTAAGGAATGCAAATGTGATAGTTTCTGTCTCGTTTCGTAAGGAATACCCTCATCCCCCGTATCCTTTTAGTTATTTTCTTTTGTACTGATTCTAATAGACTTATATCCTTCTTGTGATATGGAAACTAGTCAAGATGAGGCTTAACTAGAACCAAATACGACTTCAATAATACTTCAGGACTTCTACTTTTAATATTCCTAAAAAAATAATCATAATAGCCGATTTACCACAAGTAAAACATTAGAAACTAGATCGACATTGAGATTATGTTTACACTCATATCAGATTGGAACCGAAATTGGCACAAGAATTTAATTGACACCGAGGTTAAACTTGCTCTAGGATCAACAATGTTTATATCTGGGCAAGATCAACAAAACTTATTATGCGCTGTAAACTTTAGACATAACTGAAGTGAAGGGATACGTAAAGAAAATAGATACGTATAGGTTAACTAGACAAACGAGTAAATAAAAAAGAGAAGTTACTCCATGAATACCAATCGTTTTCTTCCCGCCAAGATTTAAAGGGATAACTAAAACAAAACTTAATCGCAAGGAGCATGAGAGGAAGGAGGGTGAGAGAAAAGTTGCCGCCGTGAAGTGACTCGAGGCGTGAATTACAGGACAGGGTGTGACCTTGACTGCCTCTTTTTGGTTCCTATGAAAAAAAAAAAAAAAGGTTATAATGTTGTTGACACTCCTCATATTACTTGTTATTTCTCCTGCTCTATTTGATTATATACGTGTGTCAGTCTCTCTCTCTCTCTCTCTCTCTCTCTCTCTCTCTCTCTCTCTCTCTCTCTCTCTCTCTCTCTCTCTGTTCGTCCATGTGTCTCTGTTTCTGTTCGTCTCTTTCATATTGGGATAAAGAAAAGAGAGATATTACTCTAGAGTTGAATAAAGTACCTTGTCAGTCTGCCACCCTGTCTCTCTTATTCCTCTTCATATTATTAAAAGAAATAGAGAGGAAAGTAAGCTAAAAAGAGAGTTTAAAAGATGAAATGTATAAATAT
>NC_059300.1:30760234-30860234 GCF_017591435.1 Portunus trituberculatus
TATCTTCTTCCTCTTTTTCTTATACTTCCTCCTCCTCCTGCGACCCTCTCCTTCTCCTTCTCCTTCTCCTCCTCCTCCTCCTCTCCTCCTCCTCCTCCTCCTCCTCCTTCCCCCGCATTCCTCTTCCCGCCCTGCCCTGCTCCCAAGCACCATGTGACTAAGGGGGTCAAAAGGAACACACACACACACACACACACACACACACACACACAGAGAGAGAGAGAGAGAGAGAGAGAGAGAGAGAGAGAGAGAGAGAGAGAGAGAGAGAGAGAGAGAGAGAGAGAGAGAGAGAGATTTAAGATCTATATCAAGCAATGAATTACTTATATTTGTCTTCTTCTTTTTCTTCTTCTTCTTCTTCTTCTTCTTCTTATTATTATTATTATTATTATTATTATTATTATTATTATTATTATTCTGTGCTGCGGAGCGAGTTGTCCACGGATTAAGGAAAAAAAATAATATTGACAGAAAGAAAACCACTGCACTATATCATTGATAACGTCAGATTTCATTAATCCGCTCTCAGAAATCTCAAGCTACTAGTTTGAAAAAAGAATGGTGACAATTTCGAGAACGTGCCTTTTAAAAATATGCCTTTTTATTTATGTTTTTCTTTAATATTCTGTGCAATTTTTCCTGACCCATTTTTTTTTTTTTTTTTCCCACGTGATATTGCCGTGAGCATGAGGCCGGCTTTTAGGTTCACAGGTCCTGCCAACATAGCCAGTGTCCTTGTGGCGCGGGTTACTTATAGGCTGCCTTCCCGTGGCGTGTCTTTAACGTGGCGTGAAGGCCGCGGGGTCATTCACATCGGGCGCGCGTGAAAGTGCAGGCGTGTGGTCTTATTAGTGTGGCGAGGACACGTTGCAGTGAAGAAAACTATAGTGCACCTATCGCCAGTAAATGCTATCAAGTGTGTGTGTGTGTGTTGAGTAAACTAGTGGGAACGATACTCTGCCTGGATCACCCACACCTGCGAACACACCACAGTACTGGACCTAGCTGTTTTTATGCCGTACTATCAGTGTTTTATGCGTATGTGGCCGTTGTTTTGGTTTCGTAAGCTTTGAAAAGTTTTTAGTTTAATTTGTGCAGCCATTCTCCTCCATATGTGGTGGTGGCGAAGTTCAGAATGATAAAAACCTTTAATTTCTATCAGCCCTGTGTGTTCTTTATTACACCAGTGCATGTTAACGCCGAGAGTGACATTTGTATTTCACTATACAGATCCCTAAGCACAGAACGATGGAGCAGCAAGGCATTATGTAACAAATCAATGAGAGAAGCTACCCGTATTATCATTAGAAACGCTGAAAATAGATGGTTATACTGCCAATACTTGCAGGGCGCGGCGTGGGTGTGGCGGTGAGGCGGTGAGGCAGAGGGGCTGAGAGGCTTGAAAGGCGGCAGCGACAGCGACTACCACGAACTTCAGGAGTTGCGGTGATGGATGAGCCTGAAACCGCCATCGTCGCCACCTCGCACATCGCAGGTCAGTTGCACGTGTCAAGTTGTTTCTTTTAGTAACACTCCCATCACCAGGAAGGGCTTGGGCACTTAGGAAATTACAAGGCAATTAAAAACCATGATAAACGTGTAAAGTCGGTTGAATTGTATGTAGACTGCTCTTGCATCCTTTTGTTTTTTTATTGTACTTCCTTTGTTTCCCCATCCACTATCCTTTGCTTTATTTATTAATCACCCAATATTGTAATGATAATGATGATCTAGAAATTAATTATTTTGTTCATTAGCTTCGTTGTTTACACACACACACACACACACACACACACACACACACACACACACACAGGTCACTTAAATTCGTGCATATATGTGCACAGTAGAATAGATGGCATTGGCTCTGTTATCATTGTGATTTAAATGAAAAAAAAAACTACTTAGAAAAGAAAGCGCAACAGTAACCACGCCTCATCACCCAGGGTTCGTGGTGCCTCTATTGTCCAATGAGACGTAGCAATAGAGAACCGCTTAATACTTACAGCCTCCTCTTGATCACACGTAGTGATTCATAGTGCTTAGAGAATCCCACACACCCTACTAATAGATCCCCTCAAAAAAAAAAATATATATATATATAACAAATAAATGTGTGAACGAATAAATGAATAAGGAAATAAATCAATAAATATTCTTTCTACATCAGAGTTACAGGTACTTCTAGGTAGAATATACGTAATAATTATATCATGCAAAGAATCAGACATTGCTGAAATCATAGAATTATGTCAAATAAATTAGCATACTTCATCAGTAGCTTTAAATATTGCCTTGAAAACACATGTAACTTCAGCAGTCCTGCTACGAGGTGCGATCAAAAAGTTCCAAGATAGTGTTCGTTGGACGAGGCTTGCCTAGGGACATGGAGTCAAGAGCAATCGCGCATAGCGCAGACCACTACGAACTCTTTGATATGACGTCAAGAGGCGTCATGCTTCAAGATGCAGCAAGTTTAGCAAAGAATAAACAGCAAATTTGGAGTCAAACTTTAAAACTTAGTAACGAACACTCTTGCAATTATATACAGGCTACAGTAGATCGTTAGTAATGAAACAATTGAATCTTTTGAGTGGTAGCCAGCTTGTATTGTAAGGAAGTAAATGTCACTGAGGAACGGCGAAAGGTTAGCATGGATTTGGTCCATGTGTATTAGGAAATAATAAAAAAAATAATAATAATAAAATAAATGAAATAAATAAAAAAGTAAGTTTACACTGACAACTTTGCATCAGATGATCAGAATGGTCGCCCCTTCATTATCAGCATGTCACCTGAAGCAATTCATGCATCACATGAATGCAGTGATGTCATGCATCGCACCACTGCCATGCCTTGGAGGAAAAATACTCATCCTTCCTCCAAACCATCATGCCACATCCGTTTGGCCTTCCCAGCGGAAGCAGCACGTGGCTTACTTACTCTGCGTTGAAATCTGGGAGGACTTCCGTAGACATGTTAACCTTGTCTTCGAATGAGGATAATCACCATCACCATCAACCAAACTGGGAGTCTCTAAAGAACATTATTTTGGTGCGAGGTTTAATTGATCGAGGTGTAACGCCTGCTGAGTTTTGAAAACCTCAGAAAAATAAATAATAAAACACAACTACTGCTTCCCTATTCCAGTTTACTCGCGAGCTTCAGCTGCGCAATGCTTTACCGTTTTGACAACATGAAAAATCCAACTTGAATTGTAAATTGTGTAAAGTACACAAAGTTCAACCAAAGTACTCAGGCGTGGTGGAATCTCTGAAAACAGCGTGCAGTGTGTACGCTACAGAGAATGACTTTTAATGGAGATATAGCAATGGAATTAAGATTGAGTAAGTGTTTTGTGTTTTAAAGATAAAGTCTAGGAACTTTTTAATTGTACCTCGTGCAGGTATATAAGATCTTTTAAAAGAGAAGCAATGGAAAAATGTTACACAATCAGAATCTCAAAGTGGTAGTATAATGTAAGCCTTGCCATGGATGCAGTGACACGGTGTCCCCTTCCAGATCGCCCAACTTTTTGGCTGAAGAAGCTGCTAACAGGTTTTCAAAGATCCTGGAATGGGTAAGTATGTCCGCGGTAGACCAAACCTCCCCCAAAGGAAAAGCAAAATTATTCCAATAAATGTAAAACTTCAAAAACATTTGAAAGAAAACATTCATAAATGTTGTTTTCCACTCCATACTTTTGCTTTAGAAGCTTTAATTTTTTTTTTTTTTTATGAAATTATTTGGTTTTCCTTTTGTTACTGTTCATGCTACTGATGTCAGGGAGGTTTATCTGCATTAGCTATTTTATGTAGCTGCAGGAGATAATTTTACTAAATATAGTGTTAGGGAAGAGATGCCTCTGCCTTTCCTTTCTTTTGTGTTTTTAGTATTGTGTGAGCATAGCTGGAAATACAAAGCGAGCCACCATGCCAAATTTTTTAACATTTTTGTTTTCCATTTTTTTTTTTTTCCCAATGAAAACTTCTTCCCCCCCCACTTTTGTGTGTATGTATAAATGTATGTGCTGAAACTTCATGCTTGGAAGCTTGAAGTCAACATATTGTACTTTCCATTATAAGCTTGTTTGCAAATAAAAATTGCATCTTCAAACTTTTTTTAGGCTCATGGCCACAGGATAGTAAGGGAGAAGAAAGATGAAAGCAGCAGGGACACTGATATAGAGGGAGAGGTAATGGAATGAAGTTAATTATTACTTTTTTTTTCTATCTTAGGACACGTGGAGACAGTGTTTACCTTGTGTAAGTGACAGCATGTGTGGTGTGACAGTCAAACTCAAGAAGTGGCTGAGGTCTTATTTTCATCTTACTTCATCCCCTCATGTCTGCTCTTGGAGTCTTCTGTGGGAGTATTTCTTTGCTACCAAATCACACAAAGCATTGATTTCTCAAAGTCCAATTGTGGGGATATTTCCTTCCATCAATATATGGATATTTGTGGCACATATTTTAGACCTCTTACTTCACCCTGTAGCCTGTGAGGTCTCTTACTTTATGAATCATAATAAAACCTGTGGTGTTTTGCATCATTAAGGCAACTTGGCTCAATGCAGTAAACAAATGATATTTGAGTTGATAAAGAAATAAAGAAGCATGTCCATTCCATTTCAGAAATTCTGAGTGAAACTGGACATCACTTCCAAAGCTTATGTTTTTGTTCTCCAGGATTTCATTGGTGGTGATGTTGTGGTGATCTCAGTATATATCATGTACATTAAAGGGAATAATGGTGCATCAGACATGAGTATGAGGAACATCAAACATTTGGAGTTAGTCCTAATGCCAATTGTCTTACACAGCCCATTGCTCAAATGAACCTGTGGCATGTATATTTTGTGGTTGAGATTGCATTATTGTGTGTTGACATCAATAGGAATCAGCCATGAGAACAACACATGGCAGTTTTGTCCATGCTTATACCAGTATGTCTAGAATATACAGCATATACATTTGATACAACACACATGGCATCCCTACTAACCCCATAGACCACAACCCTCTCTACCCCCAACCACCTTCACTCCATTGCACAAGACCTCGTTAACAGTGCCCATTCTTCCGCAGGGGCCATGAACTACCCATCTACTACTCAGGCTTTGTTTGCACTCATCGTAATGATCATTGTGCTGCTGTTCATCCTGGTGTACTGCTGCTGGGGAACCTTCACTTGTGCTCGCCAGGACGATGCCGCTGCCCCTTCTACTGAGGAAGGAGGGGGAGGAACCAACACTCATCAAAATGTTCGCCAGATTCTTCATGGGCCCCACACAGTCATTGTGCCTATTAACAACATGATTTATGTTGGAGATCCTGAGACACATCAAATATATCAGATTCCATTGGACCGTGACAAGCCTCCTGCTTATACTGAGGTATTCCATGCAGGCCCTCCACCACCTTACAGACTAGACACCATTGCTTCAGACTCTAGCAGCACTGCCACTGCAAACAGAGAACAAGGGGACACCAGAACATCACTGCCTGAAAACCCTCCAGCCTATGATGAGTGTTTATCAGCCACAACAGAAGAGTTTGGAGGTGAGCAGAATAGAGATGCAGCTTCAGTTCCCCCTGAGCAGCAGCAGCAACAGCAAGAACATACATCAGCATCTGACACCACCACCCCTGCTGTCACAGAGTCCCCACCATCTACAATAGATGAGTCAGTTCAAGAAGCATCAAGAGTTCCAAGACCAGACTTGGTCCTCACAGTGAGTACTTTGCCACAAGAGTCTTTGCAGCCTGCTGAAGAAGGGCCCCACAATGCCTCTGCTAAACCTCAAAGGGGCCACTGAAAGAAATTCAGACCATTCTTTGTTGTGGTTTTTTTAATGTCCTGATGAGTGCCCAGCTTATAGGAGTGTATCCAGGGAATAACAGAAGAGGTGAGGGAAGTTGATGAATGAATGCTAATCTACCTATATTTTGATGAGGTGGTTCTCTAGAATTTGAATGTTTGAGCAGGATAATGTTTTGCACACAAGGTCTCCAGATTTTATGTTTGCTCTATGCATCACTGTTAGGAGACACAAGGAATGTAGTGGAGAAACTCAGTCAAATCTTCAGTATTGCTCTGAGTTTTTGTCCTGTCCATAGTTCAAACTACACAACTACAGACTGTAATGACTGAGATGTTTCCTCTTACTTTGGTTTTCTTCCTGTTTCTATAGTTGTTCTTTCAGTTCTTGCTTTGTTCCCACTTTCTGTCTCTCTCTCTGTAAAAATTCACCATAATATCATCTTTCTTGGTGACATGGTTGTCTCCACAATAAACAAATCTCTACCATAAACTTCCTGCATAATGATGGTGCATGATTTACCCTCTCAGGAGGTTATACAAGCAATCAGTAGTGTGAGAATGTCCAATTTTGTTGAATGTGGCTGTGACTTTTGCTGACCGTAAGACAGAATGAGCAAAGGTGTACTGTGTTCTTGGCGTGTAGCTTTAGTTTTGTATGTGGCCCATGCATGGGTCTCTGGGATCTCAGGCCACCGCTGTGACGGCCAGTCCAACTCTGCTCACGTACAGTATAAGAAAAGCTAACCAAAGTCATGAATGTGTGGTTATTATCTCTAGGGTGAGGGAAATGCATCTTTAAACTTGTGAATACTTCAAGAATAACAACATTCTTATGTTCAGATGATCTAGGAAAGTTGTGCCTTTTTGTACCTGTGATCAGAATCTCGATATGGTTCAGTTTTTTCATAGCAAACTTGTTATTCTTGAGGAACTTATGTTAAACTTTTGTTATGAATAAATATGTAAATATACGTATATATCTTGTATTGGTTAAATGATTAAAGATCGTGTTTGTTTGTTATTTATTGTCATTTCAGCCTAAAGAGCACATCTTCCATGGTTGGAACCTCGCCACCAGTGATAGTGTTTTGCCATCATCATCTGTATACATAATGATAAACTGCAGTATTTTCTTAATTACTGCAATCTGTACAACAGGTCTTAGTCTTGAAGGATCTCATATCAAAGTGGCACCACAAGCAGTCTAAGACATTGCTAATTTATCAAGCACTGATCTTGGTTGAATCACGACAGACTTTTATAACTTTAAAACGCTACATCTTACAAATGAGAAAAAGACTGAAAGTAAATTTATGTTAGTGTTTTTTTTCCTTTCCTCATGAACTGACACCAAAGATGTACCATGTTAATACCATCAAAGGAAAGGAAACTAAAGTAATTGAACATAACTGTTCATTAACAAAGGATAACAAGTGGACAAAAGGATGGTTCCATAGAATAGATAGGAGAGGAGAACAATATCTCATAATTAAATCAAACATGATATTAATATAAAAATATTCTCTTGAAAGCTAACAAATATTGCAAAGGTAGGCTCCCTGACATATACTGGTGCACTTATGCATTCAATGGACACTGACACCTGGACCTTCAGCACCATGTACAGATCTGACCACACCTGAAATAGAGCCAACTGTTTTCACTTCACACAACCACTCTCTGTGTTCTGCTCTGCAAAATAACACAATGGAATTTCAAGACCAACAGGTGGTCCAAACATACTGAGCCAACAAATAAGGTATGTCCTGAGGGTAGCAGCATCACAGGGTGGCTGAGGCAGCACCTGGGCTATAAGCTTGGCAGTGTTGCATGGGTGCAGCTGGAAGTAAGGCCTGCCCAGCAGAGGGTGTTCAGTCTGTGTTAGGCTGCCCCACTTATTGCTGAGGATCTGTTCCCTGTGAGTGACATCCACACCCTCCCACACATCATCCAGGGTCAGCAGCTGCCCTGACGAGTGCCAGGCATTGAAGTATAGCACTGGGACAGAGTGACTCAAGCTGTACACAATATGGTAGTCATAGGTAGTGAAGTGTGTGGTATTGTGTGTCTCCATTTCTGCTGGGTCTGAGGACTCCTCCTCCTCCTCCTCCTCAAGTTGCCTGTCAATCTTGCATGTGGTCTTGTTCTTTAGTTCCTTCAAGGACTTGCTCTTGATGTGCTGGACTTTGTGAATACACAGGCCATCTTTGTCTTGAATATCACTTCTCAGTTTCCAGGAGTCCCCAAACTTCTTTGACAATTCTAGAAATTCCAAGCATGCTGTTTTGAATTCTTCATAGCTGATAGTGCTCATGTTGCTCTTGACTATCCAAATCTGCAAAGGAAGGAAAATATTCTGACAAATATGATGATTCAATATCATGTTTAATATTTACCTAATGACTCTCACATAGTGGCACTGCATAACTCTCTCTCCTTGCTTATTTCTAGTAAACAAAGTTCTCTGCATAAATTGCTTGAATTTCAAAATTGTAAGACATTTAACTTTACTAACATGAAGCCTAAAGATTCCTTGTTACATGTAGGGGACAAACCTTCATGATAAAGAATGACATTAATTTTCTGAGCAACATTTACCCGTTCATAAAGATCACAAAGAGGCCACTCGTGATGCCTCCAGTGACAGCTTTCCACTATAGTTCAGTTAGGCTTATGCTTTGTTAGGTTAATGTTCTAGCGGGATCCGGGCGCAGCACTGTCCCAACCCCACCTCGGCCAGGTTAAGTAAGGTTGAACAAAACAAAAAAAAAAAAAAAAAAAAAAAATACTAAGTAAAAGTCCCGTAGATTTTTCGTCTCCGATTTTCCACAAGCCTGCAACCTTGCCTGAGGACGGGATGTGGGAATGTGGACGTATTATAAAGAATTACCGATTTTTCTCTGGAATGCTAAATCTTATAGTATCAACTTACATGTATCTGCTTCCTTGCATTTCCTTTTCTCTCCTTATATATTGCACGATTTCTCTTTCTCACACATTTCACTTACACTTCTTTAACTTGTCTCATTGATATATTGTAGTGTATCAAAAGTACACTGTTCCTTACCGTTGGCAGGACACAAACAGCTGAGCCTTCAGCCTGGGCCTCATCGCAATCATCAGCCAGCCGGGACGTGCACGTGTGTACCATAAACAAATACTGTTGTTATCGGGCCAGATTTTAGTGTGGGACATCACTGGAGATCATAGACTAGTGTCTCACGCCCTTGGAGGAAGCGGAAGAGGAGTTACGAAGGTAAAATTGTAAGGGCATTCCAGGCGTAGTGTTACGAGGTAAGTATTTCGTCATGTGTGTGTTTGCACTTGGTTGGCGATTTGCCCGAGTGTAGTGAAAAGTGTTGATTTCCCTGAGTGTTGTAGCTTATAAAAGGACTGACTCTTCAATCTCATTATGGCAGAGTTAATTAAAGATCATTAGAGTAAAACTAAATGATATGATAGTCACATGGCAGTGAGGAGCATTGTAAAACTAAACCTACATGAACATTTAATCACAACCGTACAGAACCTTTTGCCTCCTTTACATCCTCTGAACATTCCAGGCTTCAATGATGGCCATCTCAAGTGGCAACGTGCTGAAGAGACCCAAGGTGGTGGAGGAGTCTCATACTTCAGACTCAGATGATGACCAGTCTGAGGAGGAGGAGGAGGAGGAGCAGTTGGAGGCAGGGGATGTGGAAATCAAGGAGGAGGTGGAGGATGATTACTTAGATCAATCTAACTATGAAGGGGATAGTTTCACTGCATTTTCCACTAATGACGACATCACTGAATTTAAGGGAGAAGAAGAGGAGGTGGAGGAGGAAAATAAAGCTGAAAGGAGTATAAATAGAACCAAACCACAGAAACATAAAACAAAAAGGACTAAAACAGTGAAGATTAAAGAAACAGAAACTTATAGTGATGATTCTGATGATATGGAGGATGATTTTGATGAAGGAGAAAGTGAGGAAGATAATTTTGGGGATGATGAGAGTGAGAAGGAGGAGGAAGATGGTGAAGACGGTAAAAAGAGTGGCTCAGGTTTGGCAGACATGATGGCCAAGATCCTGGGAACAAAAAAATCAGGGGATATCATATTGTCCAAGGCAAAGACAGACATGGAGGTGAGGAAGAGCAAGAAGAGGAAGCAGGAAGACACATTTGAGATTGTGGACAGCAGCGGTCAGATTAAAACTGAACCATTGGTGGATAAGATAAAAGAGGAAGAGGAAGATAAGAAGCCACCAGTGTCTCAACATGAGAGAGATTTATATGTAAGTATTACAGGAAAACTATTTCTTCAGTAATTTAAAAATGATAACTCAATATCTTTTTTATAAGAGTGACAGAATAAGAACCACTTAATGAAATGTTACAAATCATCATCGATAAAAATTTTCATTGTGCTTATTTGCTCTTTTGTTGTTTCTTTATAGACTATTTCATGTAGAGTATGTGTGTGTGTGTGTGTGTGTGTGTGTGTGTGTGTGTGTGTGTGTGTGTGTGTGTGTGTGTGTGTGTGTGTTACAGTCTATCGTCAAGAGTAAATTTCAATGGCTACAACAATGAGTTTCAACACTTTACGGAAATTCTAGATGTTAGTAGTAGATTCAGATCTTGTCTTGAAGTTTTTGTCAGCATGTCCTCTGTTATTTGTAAGAGAATTTGGTGAGTTCAAGAAGTTTTGCTTGGCACTTGAAGCTGAGAGAGAGATTTTTTTTCTTTTATGCAGGAGGGACAACTGGTCAAGAGCAACAAAATATGGAAAAAAAAGGTGCACTGAGTTGCCAGTTCCCTTAAAAGACACGTGAGTTAACAAAAATCCAGGGACAAATGTCTTGAGACCTCCCTTTTAAAAGAAGTCAAGTCGTAGGAAGATAGAAATACAGAAGCAGGCAGGGAGTTCAGAGTTTACCATAGAAAGTATGAATGATTGAGAATACTGGTTAACTCTAGCATTAAAGAGTTGGGCAGAATAGGGGTGAGAGGAAGAAGAAAGTCTTTTGCAGTGAGGCTGCAGGAGGAAAGAAGGCATGCAATTAGCAAGATCAGTAGAGCAGTTAGCATGAAAATAGCAATAAAAGATAGAAAGAGATGGAACATTTCAGCAGTGAGAAAGAGGCTGAAGACAGTCAGTCAGAGGAGGGGAGTTGATGAGACAAAAAGTTTTCGATTCTAATAAAACTGTGTGAGTGGAACCCCCCTCAAACATGCAAAGAGTACTCCATACAAGGATGGGTAAGGCCCTTGTACAGAGTTAGCAGTTGGAGGGATGAGAAAAACTGGCGGAGATGCTGCAGAACACCTAACTTCATAGAAGCTGTTTTAGCAAGAGATGAGATGTGAAGTTTCCAGTTAAGATTATGAGTAAAGGACAGGCCGAGGATATTTAGTGTGGAAGAAGAAGACAGTTGAGCGTCATTGAAGAAGAGAGGATAGTTGTCTGGAAGGTTGTGTCCAGTTGATAGATGGAGGAATTGAGTTTTTTAGGCATTGAACACTACTAAGTTTTCTCTGCTCCATTCAGAAATCTGAGAAAGATCAGAAGTCATGTGTTCTGTGGCATCCCTGTGTGATCTGATGACTTCCTTAAGGGTTAATCGTCTCTGAAAGGACATGGAAAGATGTAGAGTGGTATCATCAGCGTAAGGGTGGATAGGGAAGAACTTTGGTTAAGAAGACCATTAATGAATAATAGAAAGAGAGTGGGTGACAGGACAGAACCCTGAGGAACACCACTGTTAATAGATTTAGGAGAAGAACAGTGGCCATCTACCATGGCTGCAATAGAACGGTCAGAAAGGAAACTTGAGATAAAGTTGCAGACAGAAGGATAGAAACCATAGGAGGGGAGTTTTGAAATCAAAGCTTTGTGCCAGACTCTATCAAAAGCTTTTGATATGTCTAACACGACAGCAAAAGTTTCACCAAAATCTCTAAAAGAGGATGACCAAGACTCAGTAAGGAACGCCAGAAGATTACCAATAGAGCAACCTTGACGGAAGCCATACTGGCGATCAGATAGAAGATTGTGATGTGACAGATGTTTAAGAATCTTCCTATTGGGGATAGATTAAAAAACTTTAGACAAGCAAGAGATTAAAGCTATAGGGCGGTAGTTTGAGAGATTAGAACAGTCAACCGTTTTAGGAACAGGCTGAATGTAGGCAAACTTCCAGCAAGAAGAAAAGGTAGAAGTCGATAGACATTGTTGAAAGAGTTTGGCCTGGCAAGGTGCAAGCATGGAAGCACAGTTTTTGAGAACAATAGGAGGGACCGCATTAGGTCCATAAGTCTTCCAAGGGTTTAAGCCAGCAAGGACATGGAAAATGTTACAAAGAACTTTAATTGTAGGCATGAAATATTCAGAGGGAGAAGGAGAGGGACGTATGTGTGTGTGTATGTATCAGATGGACGAGGAACATTAATTTTAATAATCTGGTTTCAGCGAAAGCTATGGGAGGAGAAATTCCGTAAGAAGCCAAGCATCATAGAGGACAGAGAGAAGGAGCGAAAATTGCGTGTACTGGCAACGCAGTAAGTTCTTGGTGCCACTTGAAGCAATATTGAAGTGAATGCTATTTACCTAATAGTACATTGCAAAAAGTTATCTGTCATGACACAGCAATAAAACAAGAAGGAATTTTTGTTGTGGTTCCAAATAAATTGATGAGTTTGTTTACAAGAATGAATGTGAGAAAGTCCATATGATGCAGATGTTAATGTGTTTTGCAGAGGTGTAGTACAGCTTTTCAGTGCCATTGAGAAGCACAAGACCATGATGCAGGTGAAGTTGTCACAGTGCCGCAGCATCATGGGGCGGGAGAAGGTACTGGAGAGCACAGGGAAGGAGGCCTTTCTGGACATCCTCAAGCAACAAGGGAAGAGAGTGAAGAAGGAGACAGAACCAGAGGGAAGTGAAGAAGGAGGAGGATGACCTTGTGAAGGAGGTTAGTGATGTCTTGAGTATTTCTCCTTATCATAATTACCTTCCCAGTGCATATCTATGCCAGAAATGACACAACAGTAACTGCTTTATATAACAGTTTCAAGTTTACACTGTACTCTTAAGTGTTCTATGTAGTGAAGCATGAGGTACATAGAAGTAGTCAGGGGTGGAGTGGATCTTCTGAGAAAATAGTGGAGAGTGGGTGAAAAAGATTGTTATCATAGTATTGCTGATTCAGGTTTTTGGAAGAAGAAAAGAAAACTGGAGAATATACTGTATAGTCTAGGAAGCTACCATCAGATAAACAAGGTTGAGTAGTGCTGCAATTGCTGTTGCTTTAAACTACTAGAAAGTAGTAAAGTTTGCCAGTATTAAAATTCATGTAACTCAAGTTTCAACCATATGACTTATTTATTTATTCTTTTTATGAAACCTGTAGCAAACCAAATCTTACAGTATCAGCTTCCTATTGATAGAAAAAAAATAACAAATCAGTGAAACCGGTTAGTAGGTATTAATGTTCAGAGCAAATCATGTGTGTGAAAAAGTTAAAATAAGTACAGTATATATTAGTTTTTTCCAGTTTTTCTTTTTTTTATTATTATTATTTTTCTTTTCTTATGTAAGAGGGCTGCTGGCCAAGGGCAATAAAAATGTTTGAATTAAAGAAAAGCACACTTGAATGCCAGTTTTTATGATAGATATGTCAAATAGAATGATAAAAGAAATGGGGTGTGTCTTGAAAGAGTTTAAGTCATAAGAAGGAAGAAATACAGAAGCAGGCAAAGTTTACCAGAGGAAGAGATGAATGGTGGAGAATGCTGGTTAAGTCTTACATTAGAGAGGTGGACAGAATAAGAATGAGAAAAGAAAGTCATACATGCAGTTAGCAATATCAGAAAAAAAGCAGTTTGTGTGAAAATAATGGTAGAAGATAGGAAGAGATGCAATATAATAAGATTTTAGATATGATTATAGCATTAATAGTTAATGGCTATATACAGTAAACTCAGCACAAAATAGTGATCCACAATGCTGTTGTAATGCAGTGAGGCTGGAAGCAAGACAGAGTGAATGTGAGTGTGTGGGTGGGGAAATGCACCATTGGCCAGCCACACATGACATCATGTGATGCCACGCCACTTCAAGACTGGTTGTAAAGCTGCTCACTCAACTCAAGGCATTGGAAGTATTTTATTACAGAGTAGAATGCTACTGTATTCCTGAGTTGAGTAAGGGAAATCATATATTGTATATAATTTTGTGCCATTTTGGTTCAGTGGGTCAGCGGGATATTGCTACAAGTCACAACACAAAATAGGAAATACTTTGAGGTGTTGTTTGTGCTCAAAAACATGATTTTCATGCAGTGGTGTTTAGTGCATTCTTCCACACTACTGCTCATTTTAATTGGAGGAATATTCAAAATTATTATTATTTTTTATTTATTTATTTATTTATTTATTATTATTATTTTTTTTTTTGACACAGGAAATAAAAGATGAGCCATTGGATCTCCAGCCTCCTGTGAAGAAAAAACCAAAATGGAATGTGTTGTCTGACAACTTCTACAAGGAACCAACACTGCATGGCTGGGACCAAGAGAGTAATGATGAAGATGATTAAAACACACACACACACACACACACACACACACACACACACACACACACACACACACACACACACACACACACACACACACATATGGAGATATGGAGACGGGGCCACACAAGCATAAAGCCCAGGCCCTGTAAAACTACAACTAGGTAAATACACACAACATGGAACAACAGTGGAATGATAATATGTATGTATTTTAAAAAAAATGTTAAATTTGTTCATTGTGTTGTTTTAGTGTCATCCATTAAATCATAGATTTGCAGTTTATGCAAAATGGGATTTTAAATGAATGTAAGTGATTTCCAGATTTAATACATAACAAGATTTAATTTTTTTTTATCAATTTTGTTTATGATTGATCTTACAATGGACAAATCAAACAGTACAGTGAGTTGTGCAGGTTATAGGTATGAAGATGACATGTCTTTACGGTATTTTTAGGCATGTCAAATTCTGTCATTTTGAAACTACCTAAGGAAGCTATTATAGTGTTGGCAAGAGGTATTAAGGACACTTGAGCAGGGTTGCCTTCTTAATAAGAGTCACTATCAAAATTAATATATCTGCTGTATACCTTTCATCTAACTCTAATTGAAATATTCTTTGAATAATTAACTTCCAAAGTAGAGCACATCCTGACTCCATTCTTGAAGACCTCGATGTTCATCACCATCTTTGGTTTTCTCTCCTCTCACTGACCATCCTGGTGAACTAAGTCTTAACTTTGCTATCCTCCATGACTTAGAGCAGTTGGTGCAACATCCTTGTATTCCTGACCATATTGGGGATACAGCTAATTTTCTTGGCATTATACGAACCTCTAATATCACTATTTATGCTGTCACCCTATCTTCTTCATTAAGTTACTCTGATCACAATCATTTGTGTGTATCTTTTCCTATTTCCCCAATCCATCCTTAGGATCCCCAAAGCAGAGGTGCCTCAAGGCATTTGGCCTCTGGTAATTAAGGGACCTGAGGAGATATTATGCCCATTTTTCTTGGAATAACTACTGCTTTTGTGTCAGAGACCCATCTTTGTGATAGTGTCTGGCATGGACTTGTACTTTCTTCATTCTTTTTCTCAACCTAAACCTTTCAAAGCTTAATTTAACAAAGCCTGTTCTCATTCTTTACGTGACAGAGGTTGCCCACAAAACTACTTGAGCCTTCTATCACCTGAATTTCATACTCTTTTTTACTTTTCCCTGGAATCATGCCAAGTCTGTTCTCCAACATGCCAAAAACTTCTTGATTAATAGAGTGTCAAAATCTTTCAAGATCAGACCCCCTTGTGACTTTCTGGTGTTTTGGCATCTAACCCCCAAAAAGCACATCCAATAACTTTGCTTCCTCATCTTTCTCTTTTTGTTAATTTTCATCCTGATCTAATTATAAAGCTGATCTCTTTTCTCAAACCTTTAATGATAACTTTACATTGGATGATTTAGGGTTTGTATCCTCTCTTTCACCCTCTAACTATTTCATGCTGTCCATTAAAATCCTTCCCAGTGATGCTTTCCTTACTCTCACTGGCCTAAACCTTTGGAAGACTTACGGACCTGATAGCTTCCCTCATATTTTTCTCTGAAATTGTGCCTCCATACTATCACCTTGCCTAGTCAACCTCCTTCATCTCTGTCCTTGCTGGAAGTTTGCCTACATTCAACCTCTTATAGACTTTAACCCCTCAACTACTGTATTGTCCTAGTACTTTGATTACTTAATTCTTTTATTTTTTATTTATTTATTTATTTATTTTACTATTCTCAGTATATTTATCATTTTACTTTTTTTTTATCTTATCACCAGCTTGGTTTCTGTCAAAACCACTATTTATCGGTGATTATTACTGAATCTTGGTCATCCGTTTTGGGCATATTAAAATTGTTGCTGTTGCTGTAAGTACACATCAACAGCTTTTGATAGTCTAACACAAATTACCCTATAATGGCTTTTATCCTTTTCTCGTCAACATCAGGCAATTTTTTTTTTTTTTTTTATTATTTTTTACCACCGTTCTAGTGCAGTTGTGGTCAACAGTCACTATTGTTCTACTGAGTTTTGATAAAATGACAATAGTATTCCCCAGGGTTCTATTCTTCCACCCACTTTCTTCTTATTCATCAATGATCTAAATCAAACTCCTTGTCCTATTAATTCCCCCGCTGTATGTGACGAGGAAGCACAATGTAATAAATATATATTAATTGAA
This sequence comes from Portunus trituberculatus, assembly GCF_017591435.1. Taxonomy (NCBI): domain Eukaryota; kingdom Metazoa; phylum Arthropoda; class Malacostraca; order Decapoda; family Portunidae; genus Portunus; species Portunus trituberculatus. The sequence goes on from NC_059300.1 coordinate 30,776,847, forward strand.
GAAGGCAACCTTACAAGACAGCAGATTTACGAATAGAAAGATAGATAAAAGAAAATGGAAATAAGGGATAGTGGGCCTGGACGTGTTATACGGGTGGCTGGTGCAGAGCTGCCAGATGCAGGGAAATTTCCCTGTTTTAGGGAAATTTAGGTCTCAACAGGGAAACAGGGAAGAAAATTCAAAATGTTCCAAAATCTAGGGAAATTTTGACCAACGGACTCACACCCTTCATCCGCAGTCCTCACCCTTGTCCTCCTCCCATCCTCTTCACCCGTCATCCGTACAATAATTATTTGTATTAATTTTTATCAATTATTTATTGTTTCCTTTCCCTCACAATTGAATTTCAATCCACTTCTGAGGTCTCTCTCTATCACTATATCCTTCCTCTTCCGTTCACTCTTCCTTCCCTCATCCCCAAACAGCGTCATGACTTGTACGAGACCCGTATACCGTCCCTTCCCTTTCCTCCCTCGCCCTTGCTAGCTAGCTGAACCTGTTTTCTACGAGACCGATAGAGACCCGTATTCACCCAAACAGTGTCATGACACGTATGAGATCCGTATATCGTCCCTCCCCTTCCTTCCCTCGCCCCTGCTTGATAGCTGAACTTATGACAGCTATATATATTCGTGTGTGTGTGTGTGTGTGTGTGTGTGTGTATATATATATATATATATATATATATATATATATATATATATATATATATATATATATATATATATATATATATATACACGAATGTGTGTATGTACGTATGTAAGAAGTTAAAAATTACGACAGGGAAATGCTGCGCTAAATAGGGAAATATTTTTAGGCAAAACGGGAACTTTTGGCAACTTGATCTGGCAGCACTGGGCTGGTGAAGAAGCGAGCCATTCAAGATTCCCGCGGTTTCATTATCCACCTGACGTTTCGAGACTGTGTCCTGTGTCTTCATTTAGCGTCCCACCGCTTCTGTTTAGCCCCGTAAGTCTATAATGTATTCTGGCCTTCATGTGTAATCTGCATTTTTGTTGTATTATCGTGAATTAAGGAAATTGTGTTGTATACGGAGAGGTTTGTTTACATATGTTGGGTTGTATGTTGAAAGGTCATGTTACTCGTGTGTGTTTCACTGTTTGATCTGCTGCAGTCTCTGACGAGACAGCCAGACGTTACCCTACGGAACGAGCTCAGAGCTCATTATTTCCGATCTTCGGATAGGCCTGAGACCAGGCACACACCACACACCGGGACAACAAGGTCACAACTCCTCGATTTACATCCCGTACCTACTCACTGCTAGGTTAACAGGGGCTACACGTGAAAGGAGACACACCCAAATATCTCCACCCGGCCGGGGAATCGAACCCCGGTCCTCTGGCTTGTGAAACCAGCGCTCTAACCACTGAGCTACCGGTGTGTGTGTGTGTGTGTGCGCGCGTGATTCGGTTGTGATTATCGTATCTGTTGCACTTGTGTATAGAAAGACGTGTTGTATTTCATCAGTCTTGTGTTTTTTTTACTTTCTGGCCGTTAGCTTCAAGACTCTATGCCATGGTTGTCTTACCTGGTAGGTAATCCCTTGCCCCTAACTCGGGTAAGGGGCAAGGAAGCCAGGCAGTGTCCTAATATAGTGGTCTCTCCAGCTGGCTTCGTTTCCCAGCGGCCTCATCGCAGCTCTTTCATTCGGCTGACATGACGTGGGAATGAAAATACAACCCAAACTAAACTAGCTTACCCAACCCTAACTTATACCTAACTTAATCTAGTTGAGGCGACACACACTGCTGATACGTTTTGCTCATGGCTGCAGGGCAACTTGACCCATTGCCAACTCAGCCCATTGTCAATTCAGACCATTGTGCGTACCAACTCGGACCAATGTATGTACTACCTCGGACCACTGTGTGTATCAGCAGTTATGATCATTGTTGTTTTGTTTACTGAAAAAAAAATATATGAGTTACAGGAACGAAATGTATATTTATTACTTTATGTAATAAAGTTTTAAAGAAATCTATATAAAACATTAAAACAAGTAACAAAACATATATTTATTACTTTATGTAATGAGAAAAAAAATCAAAATAAAACATCAGAATTGTTTTAACACTTAAAATATGCACAGCCATAATCTATGAAATGAGTAAAATGTTCCCTTTAGGTACTACCACAAAGAAGCTATCATCGCTACAAAAAAAAAAAAAAAAAAAAAAAAATATATATATATATATATATATATATATATATATATATATATATATATATATATATATATATATATATATCACCCAAAAAAGGATCAACACTATTATTGAGTATGTCTGTAAGGGGAGATTCGCTGTACAGTAGGCCTACAAACCTACATGGATCTCACTGAAGTCTCGCACACCAAGCACGGATCAGACATGTCACTGGAAAGGCTTCTAAAACTGTTCACTATAAGCGTGAGGGACAAGCACTGAATGATAGTATGGAAGCCTTGATCATGTTGTGTTTCATTTGGTGTTCAAGGTTTTCATGAATCGTGAAGAGAAGCATTGAATGAAAGAATAAAGTAATAAGTGGAAAAAATAAAAATCGAGCTGATGGTTCGAATGATTTGAAAAACTTAACTATGTATACATTGAACAAAAACAAAGTATGTACCTAAATCATATAATTCTACAAAAACTTAAAACATGAAGAGAGGCATTGAATGACAGATGAAATTATAGTTCCTTGTGATGCCAGTGGTAATAGCTGAATCAAGCTGATGGTCCGAGTTGGTTCACCAGGTGGGCTGAGTCGGTTATAATGAATTGTCCTGGTTGTTAATGGACTGAGATGGATGCACACCCTTCGTCAGAACCCTTCTGACCAATAGAGTGGTTAGGTTTGGTCAGGGTTAGGTTAGGATAAAGTTAGTATATATTAGGCTAGTTTTGGTAATCATATTTTCATTCCTATATCATGTCAGCCAAGTGAAAGAGCTGTGAAGGGGGAGCCAGGAAACAAAGAGAGCTAGAGGGACCACCATATTAGGACAGTGCCAGAGCCTTTACAAATATAAGCACTCCATAACTCCAATTAACAATATAAAAGAGCTGGAGAATGCACCTTGAGCAATAGTCAGTAATAAAGTAAATTAACAATCTCATTAGTCATAACATTCAAAACGTAAATTCCCAAGATGAAATGTTAAAGCAAATTTAAATGACTAGAAACAGAACATGTAACAACCGACTTGGGCTGGGAATTCCAAAGACCAATGTTATGTATCACAAATTAGCATTTCCTGATGTCATGGCTGGTGTGAACATGTGCTAACTTGTGTTGATGGCCTCAGGTAGTGCTGATAGCTGGGAGGAAGAAAAATCATTAAAACTTGGGAAGATTTAACAGCTACGATTTGCCACATCTTTAATAATGTAATCACGTAATAATTGCCTTTGAACAGAAAATTAATTTAAAGCTTTAAGATGATCATAATAGTGTAAATTGTTAAGGCCATCAACACACTTAATCCAACAAGGCTGAACTGACTCAGGGTATATCTTTGATATACCCTAGATTCCACACACTGAGCTGTACTCTAACAAACAGTGTATCTGAAAGGTATTCAAGGTTGTTGTAAATGTGCAATCACGGTTAACAGTGGATTTCAACAGGTTTTTTGCCACAGCAGAGGCTTTACATGTAATAGTAGAAATGTTTCTAGAACTTCATTGAATATCTAAGTCATGAGAAATATTTCTTTCTGGTAACATTTCATCCCCTAAATAATAATGTGCCACATCTTCAAGTCCATACCAATTTATACACTTCTGGTGAAAGCAGAGGACAACACATTTGGTAGGGTTCATTTGTAACTCCCAGGATCTAGCCACTTGATGCAGAGTGTCAATATCCCTTTGACAAGTCTCCATACTATCTTTAATTGTTTTTCATCTTGATATTTGGACATGTAACTATGTATAGTTTTGAATTATCAGGAAAGACTTCAGTTGGACAATGAACATCATTATTCAAGAAATTGATATGAATTAATAACATAAGTGGTCCAAGAACAGAACCTTGGACTCCACTTGCAAACTGGTTGGGATCTGCTTATTTTATGATAAACGTTGAGTCCCATCTCTCTGATGGTTAAGATTTTTCATTATTTATTGATTTGTGTTTATTCATGAATGTGTGTGTGTGTGTGTATGTGTTTATGTGTGTGTATTTAGCTAATTATGTTTACTTAGTTATGTATAACAGGGTTTGAGTGAGGCTCATAGTGACCTGTCTCCATATTTACTTTTATCCAACTTTTCATAAAATTTTTGCACACTTTCTGTTGATACAATCTCTTCACTCAAGCCGTTCCAGATGTTCACTGTCCTGTGTGGAAAACTATACTTTTAACCTCTTTGCTACGGGCAACAGAAAACTGCTCCCGGCACCATATCTGGGCTGGGTGGGAGTGGGGAGATACCTGACTCAGAGGCATCTCTCTCTCTCTCTCTCTCTCTCTCTCTCTCTCTCTCTCTCTCTCTCTCTCTCTCTCTCTCTCTCTCTCTCTCTCTCTCTCTCTCTCTCTCTCTCACTACAGAAATAATGATGATGGTAAGTGACTTTTCATTATAGGTATGCACAATAAGAAATAAACCCACACAAACTTTATGGAAAAAAATACAGTCTGCCATCTCAAAACCATTTTCTGAATATGACAAATGAGAGAAAATGTATCTATTGGTACCATAAAAAAAATAAATAATAATAAAATAATTATTTCCAGCATGGCGCATCAGTACTTATCGTGATATAAGTACACCTTTGTAATAATGATGAAAGTAAAGTATGCCATCGTATCATATACAACCTATGTATCTTCTGAGAGATCTCATACAGTATCCGGGAAAGAAAACACACCATCTTAGCAGAAAGCAGCCATGATACAATATGAGCGTCATTGGATATGGCACGAGTGCCCCAATAAAACAAAATATGCGTCGTGGAGTTGATGGGGTTAATATTCCTCGAAGACTGATTTTTCATGACCTTTGAGTGTCCTCTTGTTCGTCTATCTCCATTCTCTGTCAGTGATATTAATTCTTGTCTATCTATCTCTTCCATACGGTTTACTAACTTATACATCATTATTAAATCTCCTCTTTCCTGTCTATTCTGCAGAGTTTGTAGTTCCATTTCCTTCAATCTTTTTTCATAGGGAAGATCCTTTACTTCTGGCACTACCTTTGTAGTGGTCCTTTGGATTCTTTCTAGTCTCCTGATATCCTTCTGCTTGTATGGTGACTACACCACTGCTGCATATTCTAATTTAGGTCTTATCATAGTGGTTATGATCTTTTTCATTGTAGTACTATACTCTTATCCATGTAATTGAACGCCACCCTGATATTTGTTAATGTCTTGTATGTTGAAGCAAATAACCCATTTATGTGTCTTTCTGGAATCAGAGTGTCTTGTATAATCACTCTCAGGTCTTTTTCTTCTCTCCTTTTCATTATAATATCTTCTCCCCATTTTATACTCCCACATAGGTTTTCTAGCCTTTCTATTACTTTTACCCATGTCCATTACATTACTGTGTTCTATTTTCCATAGGAGTCTTCTGTGTGACACTCTGTTGAAAGTCTTTTTAATATCTAAATACACCATGTCAACCCATCCATCTTTTGCGTGTACTTCATCTATTACTCTTGTATGAAAGCTTAGTAAATTTGTTATGCATGATCTTCCCTTTCTAAAATCATATTAGGAGTTATTTTTTATTTCATTTTCCTCCAGATATTCTAGCCATTTTTCTTTAATTACTATTTGACAGACCTTTCCCACAACAGTAGTTAGTGTCACTGATCTATAATTTAGGGACTCAGTCTTTTCCTCCTTGTACATCAGGACCATATTTGCTCTTTTCCATTTTCTTGGTACCTTCCCTTGCATTACAGAGCTATTGATCACATCCCAAATTGGTTCTACCGGTTGTTCTCTACATTCTCTCAGTGCCCATCCTGACACTTCATCTGGCCCCATTACTTTTCTAACGTCCACCTTTACTAGTAATATGCTAATTGTCTGTTTAATAACCACATTTCTTAATCCTTCCTGTGTCGCTTGGTTGCTTGGCACTATGAACTCTCCTCCTTCGTTAAATACTGATTTGAAGGTTTCATTCATAAGTTCAATAATTTTTTTCATTGTTTCATATATCCTATTTTGCTTCATTAACTTGGTGATGGTCTCTCTGTCATTTTTCCATTCATATATTTATAAAAAAACTTGAGTTCCTCTTCTCATCTCTTCACTACATCCTTTTCAAAATTTCTCTCCTCCTCCCTTCTTATCCTAATATATTTGTAACATGCCTCTTTATACTGCTTCTTATTTACTTCATTTCATTGCGTCATTAATTTTTTCCTAGCTGTATCCTTACCTGTTTTTAGCTTTTGTGTTTGGTCTCTTTTCGGGATTATATTTCTTTACCCCCCCCATTATACTTTGCAAGGAATATATCATACATCTCTTGAATTGTCTTACTTTGTATAATTTCCTTCCACTCAATACTACCAAAGTAACTTCTTAATCTTACAAAATTTGACTCAGCGTGGTTCCGTCTTTTTCATTTGTATCCCTCAGTGCATTTCAAAATTGATTTCTAGGACCACATGGTAACTTTTTCTCATTGGGCTATGATATTTGATGGTTGGACAAGGAAGGCTCCAGGTTTTTTTTTTTATTTATTTATTTATTTATTTTATTTATTTATTTTTTTTTATGCCAAATCCAAAATAGATGGTTCTTCTTCCCCTCTATACCTTGTATGGGCCTTCACCCATTGGTCCAATGTGTTTACCATTGCCAGTTGTAACACTGCCTCACCCTAACGTCCAACAAGACTGTTTGCGTCTATTTCTTCCCAATTTGCATGTTTGCAGTTTAGATCTCCCACAAGTAGCACTCTTGTGACTTTCTTTAACATATTGTCCAAGTAATTTAGTACTTCCCTTTGCATTTCTTTATGTACATCAAGCCTCCATGTATTAGTCTTCGATGGGACATATGTTACTATGATACTCCTTTTTTCCCCTCCCACTGGTCATAATTGTGTTGCTTAGAACCTCTGGCAGTCCATCTCCATACTGTACCTCCTCCATGTGTATATCCTCTTGAGTCATTATCAGTACTCTTGCTTTACCCCTTTTGTCTCTCCTCCAGACATTATATCCCTGCTCTTTAAAATTCATGTGGACATCCCCACTTAACTTTGTTTCTGCTATACATATCACGTCTGGTTCTTTTTCCAATACATAATCTCTCACTTCCAAGCTTCCTGATTTAAATCCATCTATGTTTGTATACATGACTCTTAATGCTTTCCTTCCCCTTCCCAAATACGTATACCATTTCCTCTGCCTCATGTCTAGCACTCCAGTAGAACTTCTTGTTCTCTGTCCTTCTCTGTTTTTTTTCCTTAGTTTTACTTCTTAGTTCTCTCTCTTTTTCTCTTTCTATCTGATGTATCACTCTCTTTCTACAAATATTGTTATATTCTGCCTTACCAGCCAGCTTTCCAGCCCTCACTAATATTTCTTCTTACTCTACTTGTGATCTCATATTAACTTTTAGTGGTCTTTTGGTTCCCTCACTATGTTTACCAAGTCTGTATATTTCTTCTATTTCTTTAGCAAGACTCTGTTCTTCATCTTGAACCACTGAGATAATTTCCTTAACCATCTCTTTCTCCTCCTCCTCCTCCCTCACAAATTTCACTAGATTCTTTTTTTCTTCTAGTCTTTATTTAACTATGCACTTCTTTTTATCCACTGTATTTCTCATTAATTCTTCCTTTCCTTTGATTACTTGTATGACTGTCCTTCATTTTCTCCCTTATTTTTTGCTTAACTGCTTCAGCAAAACTCACTTTTCTTCTTGTTCTTTTTTCCAGACCTTCTTCCATTCCTCTAGTTTTAGTTTTGCTTATCCCTTATCCTGTTTCCACATTAGAGTCTAGCTCTTCATGCACCCCTTGTAATGCTACTTCATAGTTCATACATTTGCCCTTAAGGGCGCTGTTTTCCCTTTTCATTTCATCTAGAGTTTTTTTCAAGTCATTGTTCATTCTAACAGTACTTTCTAACTTTAAACATCTCTCAGCTCTTGGTTTTCTGCAATCAGCTGATCCTGTTTTTTTTTAAATCACAGTAACCATCTTCCTCAAAACTGTAAATTCTCTATCCATTGTGATAATCCTTCTCATGTTGACTCTTTCCTCCTTAAATCCAGAAAACTCCCTTTCATTACTCCAATCTCCCAGTTGTCTTAATCCCAGAGGTGTTTCAATAATTGTGTGATGCTAAGATCATAATTTACTATAAAAGTCATAAGTATAAATTTAGGGTGTTGTGGTACAGTGGGACTGCATGTCCTTTGGGGGCCCATTGGTTTGAATCCTGGCCACTGTGGGTAGGAAGAGCATCCACTCAGGGTAACGCTTCCTAAATGCCAAAACCAAGTGCCTCATTAGGAGGCACTGTCCTATCCTTAATCCAGTAGGGAAACCAGACATGTATGATTTTCTTGATTTGCATTGAAGAATGTAAATTGCTCTTTCATGGTTTATGTTATGTGGAAAATGTAAAGAAATTATAGTAAATATATAATTTTGGTTGTATTGTGAAAGTTGAGAGAGAGAGAGAGAGAGAGGGCAGTGACTTTTTCAAAAGTTACTCTGAGAGAACATTAATGATTAGCCAGTTCCAATGCCAAAAATACTCTGAAAGATTTGGGCAATTGCCAATTATTGCCTTAGTAGTCTTTTTAGTAAACTGAAGTAAGAAGTAATGGAACCCTCTTCTCTCTCTTTCAGCTCTCACAAGAATCTTTGTAGTGTGTGCCGTGCAGCATAGCTTGTAATGCACAACACAGTGGAATGTGTGGATCAGTCATGCTGGGCACAGGAGGAGCCTGACTCAAGCACAGCATTCACCCCTGGGAAGTACAAAATAGTTCTCTTGGGTGATGGAGGGACAGGAAAGTCAAGTTATGTCTCTGTGCTTCAAAATGCAACCTTCAGGAAGGAGTACATTGCTACTCTGGGAGTGGAGAAGCACGAGATCTCCCTCACCACCTCCCATGGGCCTTGTGTTGTTGTCCTATGGGACACAGCAGGGCAGGAGAAGCTGGGGCCCTTACGGGATGGGTACTATACCGATGCCAATGCTGCTTTCATCTTCTTTGATGTCACTTCAAGAGTCACGTACAAGAATGTCCCTAACTGGCACAGGGATGTCCTGAGGGTGTGTTCCGACATCCCCATCGTCCTGTGTGCAAATAAAATCGATGTAGAAGAGAGGAAGGTCAAAAGCAAGGCAATTACACACCACAAGAAACACAAAATGGGGTTCTATGAAATAAGTGTGAAGGAGAGAATATCCCTTAAGGAACCATTTGAATACCTTCTGCAGCAGGTGACTAAGGAACCTGACCTGACTATCAAGGACTCAGTGGATGCAGACCTGTTCAGGGGAGTTGGGGAGCTTAGTCTCTTGCAGTCCAGCCTTCCTCAGGAGCAGGGATGAGTCCAATATTTTGTGGCATACTGAATTGTTACACATGTCACTTTGGAATTGTCACCTGTGCACTTGAGGCTGTGACTGACTGAACTAACTTATTACCATATGTTATGTAAATTGTTCTTGGTGTGGTTGTGTTGTTGTGTAAGTTGTTACTGTAACTGTCATCAATCTCTTCAGTGCTGGCTTTGTTGGCTGCCTTTTTTTTAGTATCTTGTATGAACTGTTGTGAATTTTATGGATGCTATATCGAGGAGTCACTTATTGTATATAAAAATTGACTGTGGATGTCCTTTTAATGACGAAGGAATATTTTCAGACCATAAATGTAGCCAGATAGAATGGCTTAATGTTGTATTGAGGTTATATATTCAGGGCATTTGTAACATTGTGTAAACAGTGATGTTGCTCACTAGAATGGGATTTTTGTGTTTGTTTCCCACACTATATTGGGAATCTGTGTACTCAAGAAAAATTATGATATAGTTGTCATGTCACAAAATATTTATAATGAATAACTAAAAATTTTTGAGATGTTCCTGTAATTTATTTCCTTGAAGGCAACTTGTATTTTAAGTCACTATTGTTCAAAATAAAATTCAACTTGATTTTGAACTGTGTAATTTGTCTATTTTATTCTATCCTTATTTAATCTATGTTCCTTAAAACTTCTCAAAGAAATAGCCTTGATAGGATTCCACAAGACAGTGGCTCATCTCATGAAAGGACACTTGGAATGAATATTGTGATGACAGCAGTCTCGGGTGATAGGGATGTGTGTATGCTATTGTCATGTCGCGATGGTTGGGTTAAGACACCTTATTGTCCATGAATTAGAACTGTTTGTGTCAGGAGTCACTTTATGGTAGTTACTTCCAGTGCCATATCTGACTGACTTTATAAATGTATGACTCGTTTTTCCTGTTCTAGGTACCTACATTCCCAGAGGTTGGTGTTGGGCGAGACATGGACATCAAGCACAAAGAGGTGAGATGGATGTATGATATTCTAATTAGCACATTGAGGAAACTTTACCACACTTTTGCTCATTAGACATAAGATGTGCTTAATCCTTTACTCTCACGAATGCTTGTCAAGTTCAAATTTGTTGCATTTCTCATCTGAGTTATCAAATATTTACATTAATTGTGGCTGACTAATAATGTGGTTTCATTGAAAAAGTTTTAGGCAGTACTTGTCTTCAAAAGTTCAATACATTTTGTGATAGTATTTTAGGCTCCTGAGGTGTGTAGCCTCAGAAGCAGGCTGCACACATCTTGTAGGTACACTTATAAGTTTTGTATTTATTTATTTATGAGTAGTAATAGATAATTGTTTTACACTGGAAAGGTAGTTGACTGGCTGCGGGAAGTGTATGGGAAGGAGCAGATCCCTCCTTATGAGAAGACTGAGCGTAGCATCACCATCCTGCACCAACTCATGACAGCCAGCAAGTGTTCGGAAGACAATGCAAAGATACTGGCAGATGACTATGTCACTAAAACTGCAGAATACAGTGCTGAAGGTGAGCAGTAGGTTCAGATGTAACTATATTAATCAGCTTTCAATTTCAGTTTTTAGTATTGTTATAACCAATTATTTTATTTATTTTATTTTATTTATTTATTTTTCTTCAACACTAGGTCCACTTAGGAAATACAAATGTATTTTTGTCAAATTTGAAGCAATATCTAATTAAAAAAAAAAGTACTGCAGTTCTCATCTTTTAAAACTCACAACACATAATATGAATTCTTGAAAATGATCCTTCATGTTGACATTTTAACCTTGGCAGCCAAACAACTGAAGGGATGGCTGGATCCAGTCAACATCTCCCTTGACATGTTATCTGAGGAGGGACAGACTCACCTTACATCCTTGGCACACACAGCTGAAGTGAGTTTCATCCTGGTATTGTGTGTAATGTATGACACTCAGCTTTTCCTTATACTGTCTTACAATGAACACTGATTAGTATAAGCATGTTGTTGATATGTCAGTGTTTGATTATGTACCTTCAGTTTTAGAATGGTTTGGTGAAGAAGCTTAGTATTTATTAGAGTATGTTTGTGATATACAAGGATGCACTTTTGTGCATGAACACTTCTAGAAAACATGTTAAAGTTTATCATATTTTTGGTTTCATTGTTTCAGGTACTAGATGTTCAAATCCCAACTTGTACCAATGTTATCCTGGCCATGAATGAAGTGGAAATTAACCATATGCAGGTTGGTGGTCTTGGGAAATCCTCTGTTTTATCATTTTTTTTACCGCATCTAAACCATAGAGCTTAGCAGAAAATGCAGTTTTACTGAGAAAAATAACATTCCTCTGCTTTCGTGTGTCTGTGTGTGTGTTTACCTAGTTGTATTGTACAGGGTTTGAGTGGGGCTGGGGCTCATAGTGTCGTCTTCATGTCTCTATTTATCCAATTTTTCTTCAAATTTATGCACATTATGTGCTGTAACAACTTCATCACTCAATGCATCTCACTTTTCCACCCTTCTATGTGTAAAATATGTATTTTTCAATATCCTTCATACACTGCCTCATCCTAATCTACTTTACTTGTTCTCTTGTCCTTCTAGCTTCTTCTGTCACCAGTACCAGGTCTTTATTGTCTATTTTTTCAATGCCATTGACTATTTTATACATTATTCTCTTCTATCTTGTAAAGTTGGTAGTCCCATTTCCCTCAGCCTTTCTTCATATGTTAGGTCCTTCCTTTAGTTTTGTAGCTATCTTCTGGATCCATTCTAATCTTCTTATATCTTTTTTAGAGTTCGGTAACCACACTACTGCTGCATATTCCAGCTTAGGATGTATCATGCGCATATTTGTTTTCTTCATATCTTTGTCCATGAAATGAAATGCCACTCTAATATTAGTCAACATTTTATATGCTAATCCAAATATCTTACTTATGTGTTTTTCGGGGTTTCAGATTTTCCTGTATAATCAATCCCAGATCTTTTTCCTCTTTAGTCTTCATTATTTGTTCCACTCCCATCAGATAATTCCATATCGATCTTCTCTTACTCTTTCCTAGTTCCATTACATGACATTTCTTGGCATTGAACTCTAATTTCCACTTCTTACTCCACTTGTAGATTTTGTTTATATCTTCTGCAGTAGCAAACAGTCCTCAAGTTTTGATCCTAGTTCCATTATATACGTGACATTCTTGGCAAGCCCACCCGCTAGGAAACCGTTGCCCCGAGTGAGGAAGCCCAACCTACACTCGGACCGTGGACAGGATTTGAACCAGTGTGCTTGGAGATCCCTCGGACCCCAAAGCACGCATGGTACCACGGCGGCTGTACAGAGTTAGCAGTTAGAAGGGCTTGAAAAACTGGCGCAGACGCCTCAAAACGCCTAACTTCTTTGAAGCTGTTTTAGCAAGAGATGAGATATGAAGTTTCCAGTTCAGATTGTGAGTGAAGGACAGGCCGAGAATATTCAGCGTAAAAGAGGGAGACAGTTGAGTGTCATTGAAGAGGGGGTAGTTGTCTGGAAGGTTGTGTCGAGTTGATAGATGGAGGAATAGTTTATTTCACATAAGACCTGTTCCTTCTACTATAGGCAATGAACGCATTGTCTCCTTGTGTCTGTCAATTACAAAAAAAAATTACCCCTGTCCCCCCTGTGCGCAAGTCGATGCGCTGTTTTCCTATTCATTCCTGTGGTAGCCATCCTCACCACCACCACTCTTCGAAGCTACACGCACTGCTCGCCGTGCTTTGCCTCTGCTGTCGGTGGTTTTTCTTCATTCAAGATGTCTTCTTACGTGGCTTCTCCACCATCTATTGCTGACACTGACTTGTTGGGGGAAAGCGCACGTCACCCAACAGTCGGTGTTATGTTTATCACCGGCAGCCCGCGGTTCGGAACACAAGGATCCTGTGTTTCGGGGACTGCACCGCCCGCCACTGCGCACTCTGCCTTCTCTTCTGGTATACCTTCAAAAGGATGTGTGCACTTCAGGAATGCCGCAGGGTTTTCCTAACGTTTCCCCATGATCCTCATGCCGTATGTATTACGTGTGGTTCCTTTACTGTCACTTCAAGGTGTGAGGAATGTGCAGGCTGGGATGTCATGGTGGTGGTTTAGGCCAGGATTTATCAGGTTAAGTTGGAGCAGCGCTGTACCAGATATGCCCGTGCTAAACGTCAGGGTAGTGTTGGTGCTTCAGGAAGCAGATTTGGGGCCGGTGACGCCCCACGGATGGATCAATTCAACTCGGTCTTCGGTTGGTTCTGTCACCCCTCAAGATTCGGCCTCCCAGGCAGGCCAGGTTCTGCTGTTGGAGGTTCTACTTGCCGCCATGTTTGCCCATGGCTGTCCACTGCAGCCCATGCATTCTGATATGATTGCTTTTCAAGTAAATTCGTGTATTATTAATCTTCCTAAGCTTCCAGCAAATTCGTTGTCTCAGACAGTGTGTCTGGCTTGCTCTAAACCAACTTCCCCATAGGGTGGGTGCCTATAACGCCGTTCATTTTCTGACCATTAGTGGCGCAGGCTGTTTTATTCATAGTGGTCCCCATATTAGGGCCCATATCACCACCCAAGTGCATCTTTTGTGTAACCACCTAGAACCTGGGTATCATGGTGACATGTAGGTAACGTTAAACCACTCGACAAATTGCACACCTTCAAAGTGGTATGTGGTGGGATTTTAACCAATGTGTGGGCGTCTGCCCAATTCCACGCTTACCACCTTATCCACTACGCCACCGCCTTCCTCTAAATGTCTTGAGACCCCCCCAGTTGAAAGAAGTCAAGTCTTAGGAAGATTGAAATACAAAAGCAGGCAGGGAGAGAATCAGAATCAGGTAGAGAATTCCAGGTGCTGATGATACATGATGAGAAGAAACGAGTTCTGACGTCAATGGAGTGATGAGGCACTAAGATCATCAGATTATGACTATGACTCCTTGTTCTACTCAAAGTAGCACTAAAAAAAAATAGACCATTTAGTTGAGGACTCAAACCACTCAGAATACTCCACACTTGAATCAAATCAGCTCTCAGCAATCTACCCCTAATAGAAAACAATTTCAGTCTAGATAATCTTTCTTAATATGGTAGGTCATCAAAACCTTAATCCTTTTTAGTCCACCTCTGAACAGATTCCATCATGCGTGCATCACCCAAAAAGCCATTATTCCAAACAACACTACCAAAATCAATAATTGGCCAAACATGTGACAAAAATCTGATACATGAAAGAAGGTGTTCTGCATAAGATGCTTTTAATGGCCCTTCCACCCAACGTACAAATGCATGGCAAGCAGACACTGTTACCAATTTGTGGTATGGGTGGCAATCATGAGTGTAGATGACGTCATAGACGAGGAAACCACGGGCAAACCATCAAAGTGTCCTATTTGGTTCTGTAAATTTCCTCTTTTTCAGTGAACAGTTTTTAAGCTCTCATTATTTCACTCATTTCCTTTGCTGTTTGGTATGTCTTCCCTCCTTTAATTATTTTTTCTATCGTTTCCTTATTCTTTATCTTACCATTTATATATTTGTAGAAAAGCTTGGGTTCATCTTTGCTTTTTTCACACCACATCTTTCTCAAGGATTCTTTCTTCCTCTCTCCTTACTCTAGCATATTAATTTCTCGCACCTTTTTACTTTGCTTTTTTGAGTTTCTTCCAAGTTATATCTAGTTATATCTTTTTCATTTTCAGCCTTTATATATTGTCTATGTACCAAGTGTGTGTATTTTTCTTTAGCCAATAGATAGGTACGTATTTCTTCACTCCTTCGTTATATTTCTTTAGGAATAGTTCCTATTTCCCCTGTATTGTCCTACCGTTCATGATGCTCCTCTAATCAATATCAGCAAAAAAATTTCTTAACTTTTCAAAATCTGTTGTATTTTATTTGTTTATTTATTTTTTTATTATTTATTTTTTTTTTTTAAAGTCTCTGCATCCTATCCTGTCCTCTTTCTGCATTTCCAACAGTAATGTTACATGAACACTTCTTCCCATTGGACTAAGGTACTGTATGCTGGGAGGGAGTTCTGGCTTTGTGAAAACTAGGTCAAGCATCGATGGTTCTTTCCCTCTGTACTGTGTTGATTCTTCCACCCACTGATTCAGTGTATTTACCATAGTGAACTGTAATACCTACTCGCTCCACAATCCAGCGTTACCCATTATTTCCATCTCTCTCCAATTTACTTTTTTAGTTAGTCTCCTACTAATAGTATTTTCCATCTCATTGTATTATCTAGTGTGTGTGTGCCAAAGTATTTATCATTTGTTATTTATTGTTGATCTCATTCATCTAAAAATATGGAGATATATATATATATATATATATATATATATATATATATATATATATATATATATATATATATATATATATATATATATATATATATATATATATATATATATATATATATATATATATATATATACACACACATATATATACATACATACATATATATATATATATATATATATCTCTCTCTCTCTCTCTCTCTCTCTATATATATATATATATATATATATATATATATATATATATATATATATATATATATATATATATATATATATATTTTTTTTTTTTTTTTTTTTTTTTTTTTTTTAGTATGGAAAGTCTAGAATCTGTTGCTTTGTTTCTCCTAAGGAAAATTGTTTTATAGGATCCATCATCAGGCAGAGCTGACCTGGCAGCAACAGCAGGAGGAACATGCCAAGAATATGAAACAGGAGGAATTCATGAACTTGAAATGTAATAACTACACAGCAGACATCAGCAATTATGAGGTACACAGTTAGTGATGAGCCAGATTATCGCAGAGATTGATAAGCAAGTAGGCAGTACTATTGCTGTCATGTTTTATTTGTCTGGGCAGAGGTTGGAATCTTTCCTATAAGAACTTTATTCTATTGATAAAGCAGAAACAAAAAAAATAACAACACTTAATATCAATTTAATCCTATTTTGTATTTATACTTTTTAGTGCCTAAGCATTGTAATAGTTACTTTTCTTGGTTCCTTGAGAATGAATCCTGAACTGGACAGAATCAAATTGCAAAGTTTGTTTTCTCTATGCTGTGGCCACTGTGCTACTGGTCATAGGTCCAGGACATAGTGTTAGAATTTGTCACTGTTTCTGATCAGGAGCTATTTTTTTATTAAGTTTCCTTACCTTTCTTGTGACTGTATTCCCATTCTCACAGGCCAATCTTAATAAGGTGGGCATGACCAGTAATATCACCCACCAGGCCCTGGCTACACAGTGGGCTGAGCTGCAAAAGTTGGAGAAGCAGGTATGTGTTGATTGTGTGTTTATTTACACAGTTGTATTTACCTATATGGATTGTTTCTAGTTTCCTGATGTCCTCCTGCCTGTATGGTGACCACACCACTGCTGCATATTCTAGTTTAGGTCTTATTATAGTGGTTATGATCTTTTCACCATACTCTTAGCCATGTAATTGAACGCCACCCTTATATTTGTTAGTGTTTTTTATGTCGAAGCAAATAATCCATTTGTGTGTCTTTCTGGAGTCAGGGTGTTATGTGTAATCTTTTTATTCACTCCTTTTCGTTATAATCTCTTCTCCCATTCTTTATTCCAATGTAGGTCTTCTATTACTTTTATCCTTTTCCATCACATGACATTTCTTGGTATTAAATTCTAATTTCCACTTTTAGCTCCATTCCCTGATCTTGTCAATATCTTTCTGCAATTCCATACAATTCTCGATGTTCCTTATTATTCTCAAAAGTTTTGCATTGTCTGCAAACAAATTTATGTAGCTACTCAAACCCTCTTGTATATCATTAATATATATACTTGGAACTTAATTGGTGCCAGCACTGAACCCTGTGGTATGCTGCTAATAGCTGTGCTCCAACCTGATGGAATGTCTCTTATCATTATCCTCATTTCCCTTTGTTAAGTAGTCTGTCACCCAGTTTAAGATATTTCTCTGTATTCCTCTGATGTCTTCTATTTTCTATAGGAGTCTTCTATGTGGTACTCTGTTGAAAGCCTTTTTAATATCTCTCCCTTATACTTCATCTATTACTCTTGCATAATCATTTAATCAATTAGTTATGCATGATCTTCCTTTTCTAAAACCAGATTGAGAGTTATTTGTTATTTAATTTTCCTCCAGATATTCTAACTATTTTTCTTTAATTACAATTTCACAGATCTTTCTCACAACTGACACTGGTCTATAATTTAGGGACTTGGTCTTTTTCCTTCTTTGTTTATGTATCAGGACTATATTTGCTCTTTTCCATTCCCTTAGTACCTTCCCTTCCAGTAGAGAGGTTTTGATTGTGTGTGTGTGTGATTCACCTCAGTCGTCTGCTGGTCACGCAGCCAGTCTTCCCCATTACAGAGCAAGCTCAGAGCTCGTAGACCGATCTTCGGGTAGGACTGAGACCACATAACACACTCCACACACCGGGAAAGTTAGGCCACAACCCCTCGAGTTACATCCTGTACCTATTTACTGCTAGGTGAACAGGGGCCACACATTAAGAGACTTGCCCATTTGTCTCGCCGCTTAGCGGGATTCGCCCATTTGCCTCGCTGCTTACCGGGATTCGAACCCGGCCCTCTTGATTGTGAGTCGAACATGCTAACCACTACACTATGGTGTGTGTGTGTGTGTGTGTGTGTGTGTGTGTGTGTGTGTGTGTGTGTGTGTGTGTGAAATATGGAGACATATCAAGCCTTAGGATGTGTGCAGAGAGAAAGCAGGTTTGCCTGCACTGGTAACCGGTGTTGACCCGCACCAAAAATTAAGATATTATTATACTCTTACACCAACAGCAACATGGCTTTTGTTACTCTTCTCAACTTGTAGAGCTTTTTATTCTGAGTAATTTGAACCCATACATACCCGTCAAAAGTTGTTTATAATGTTGATGAAAATTAGTGACACTCACCCATTTGATGGACTGCCAGGCACTGAGGAATGCCATTATGTGTTTGTTCATGTATGCATAGTCACATCATTTGTGCAGGTGTGAAATGAATGATGGTGATTGGTTCTTTTGTTTGAGCATGCAGCCACTGACCAATAAAAAAAAATACGATAAATCTAGCCTATCAGAGTGGTTTGTGGAGAGAAGAGAGTATTTGAATCAGTCTATAGATGTCTGTTCAGGCAGGGTGTTGCCTTGATTATATCCATTGTATCACCAGATTTTATGAAGAGAAAATAAGGTAATGATTTCATGTTAATTTCATAGTGTTGCTAGTCAGGTTAGGCTAGTTTACTTTGGTTGAATCTGTTCAATTGTATTAGATGTAGTTAATTTTGTTCTGAGGAAGATATATTAATGGTGCATGTCGCTCCAACTAGGTTAGGTTATGTTAGCTAGTTTAGGCTAGGTTAAAATTAGGGTTAGATTAGTATTGATTAAATAGATAAGTTAAAATAGGGTAGTGGAGCCAGCAGTGGCGGCAATTTGTAAGGGAAGGAGGGAAGGGGGTTAATAAAAAAAAGTACCAATTTGCGACAAACAAAATACAGATTCATTCAAAACAGGTCAAAATCTACCAGAAAAAAATAGGTTCATCCGGAAGTGAGCTGTTGGTGTAACTATAAATTTACCAAAATTAAACCAGGAGATGGTGGTGTAGTGGATGAGGTGGTGAGCATGGGATTGGGCAGACATCCACACGTAGGTTCGAATCCCACCACATACCACTTTGAAACTATGTCATTTGTCGAGTGGAGGGGGGGGAAATGTGTAGGCATACACATAGGAAGCAGGTTTGAAAGTGTCAGCGCCAGCAGCCTGCTTCAACCTGCTTTCATGTTTGCTCTGATCATTCTTGCCTGCTCAACCCATGTTGGTAGATGCTGCTGAATGGAGAGCAGGATGGATGTTGAGCTCCTGATAGCCAAAGTTTATAAGAGAAAGCCAATGTGAAATAAATAGAATAAGCCCCAAGCCAACAGGAATGTGGTGGATAGGCTGTGGGCTGAAATCAATCAGAAATTAAAGTGTGAAGTTAAACAAATTATTATTTTTATTATTATTATTATTATTATTATTATTATCATCGTCATCACTATCATCATTGATGTTATTATTTTTATTATTGTATTTATTATATTTATTATGATTATTATTATTATTATTATTATTATTATTATTATTATTATTTATTGTTATTATTATTATTATTATTATTATTATTATTATTATTATTATTATTAATTATTATTATTATGGCATACTGGCTCTGTCCTTGTCACTCACCGAGTGAGTTGGAGCTGGTTACTCGCGTCCTTTGTGAACAACTTATTGTGCTGGTTTCTGGCGCCTACTTGCACTGGAAAACTGCTTTCTCTCTGCACTCACCCATAGACTCAAAATATTTTTTATTTGTAGTGTAGGGGAAATACTGCTGGACTTATACTACTTTACAGCCTATTGTTACAGCTGTTGTTTCTCATCTATGGAGGAATTTAGACTCATTACTGAAACTTGTATCTCAGGTGAGTCGGCTGGAAGACCAGTTAAAGAGCTATACACTACCTCCTGACATGGGGCTGGCCCAGGTGGAAGTTGGAGCTGCCCGCCAGGAGTTAGCCACTATAATGGAAAGTGTGGCTGCAGCCTGCAAATAGGCCAGCCTCTCTTGAAGTGACTCCTGGCCCTTGATTCCCACTCCATTGAGCTGAAATAACACTGCTCTCATCTCCCCATGGATGCCTCAAAAGCAGGACACTTTGTGTACTAAATGTAAGGTTTGCAAAGAATGAATTTGTATGCATATTATCTGCTCTATTTAGTACTGGAAATTTATAAACATTGAATTCATTGAATCCCTATTTATCTTATCCTAGATGATGAAAGGATGGTAAGTATGGAGATAAAAGGCGACAAAAGAGACCACATAATGCACTGACTATAAATCAGGTTTGTTTATACTCATAGAATGGAGAACAGTGACCAAGGATCCATACTTCTGCTATGAGCAACTTGAGAGTTGTGGGACTTGTGAAGAGTGAATTAATGAATGGTGAAAGTAATGAGATTTGGAGTGACTCAAGGGAACAGACAATGATGACCACCACAGCCTGACTGAAAGGAACAATGATGACCACCATAGCCTGACTGAAGGAAACAGACAATGATGACCACCACAGCATGACTGAAAGGAACAATGATGACCACCAGTCTGACTGAAGGGAAGAAACAATGATGACCACCACAGCCTGACTGAAAGGAACAATGATGACCACCACAGCATAACTGAAAGGAACAATGATGACCACCACAGCGTGACTGAAGGGAACAGACAATGATGACCACCACAGCATGACTGAAAGGAACAATGATGACCACCATAGCCTGACTGAAGGAAACAGACAATGATGACCACCACAGCATGACTGAAAGGAACAATGGTGACCACCAGTCTGACTGAAGGGAAGAAACAATGATGACCACCACAGCCTGACTGAAAGGAACAATGATGACCACCACAGCATGACTGAGAGGAACAATGATGACCACCACAGTCTGACATATGGGGAACAGACATTGATGACCACCAGTCTGACATAAGGGGAACAGACATTGATGACCACCACAGTCTGATTGAAAGGGAACAGACATTGATGACCACCACAGTCTGAGTGTATCCTTTCCATTCTTAATAATCTTATCAGCTTTTTTCTTTCCATCAGATCATTCTCTGGGGTTTCTGTATCTTCTAGCAGGAACTGATTTTTAATTTTGTCTGATTTCCCTTTTGGAGAGGTTTTTATTTATTTATTTATTTTTTATTTATTTATTTATTTATTTATTTATTTATTTATTTATTTATTTATTTTTTTTTTTTTTTACCTGTTATTCATTAAGTTGCATTTTGTGTTAGTGTGTATGAGTTTCAGAAGAAAGTGTGTGTGTGTGTGTATGTACTTGAACGTGTGAATGTATTGTAGCTTGCCCAAGTTATTGGATGGTGTGGCTGTTTGGTGTGTGTGTGTGTGTGTGTGCATGTTGTGGATTCCTTGCTGTGTATTTGTTAGAAGTCTACACTGTTGGGGTGAATTGGTTGTGGGTTGTCCTGTGAAGCAGGTTTGAGCTACAGTGTCGGCAGGAGTGATGTTGGCTATGGATGTGAGGACATTCTTGTTATTTCTGATGATGTGTAATGAAGCTTCTTCAGAAGGATGTGATTCTCTTCCATTGAGTTTACATACGTGCCACCAGTGTCACACCTTCAAGAGTTTCACAAACAATAAATCAGTGTGAGTATGAGGGATAAATTGCCTATGAGAAACTTGCCAGGATTTATCTGGCAATACACAAATATGTTAGTACAAAACATCATCAGAGTAGGATTGTCACCAAGGAGTTAATTGATTTTGGATGTTATTGGTTTGCTTTTCTCTGCAATGGCTTAACTCTTTAGATCAATTTGTAACTTCAATTATTTATGAATTAAATAAAGATGGTGCCAGTAGTGAAAATTCCTGCATGGTGCATACAGTATGATGTTCACTGAGACCTTTACTGTTTTCATAGTAGCAGTTTGTTCCATGAGAGTTATTAGGAAGCTTTAAACGATTAGATGAATTCATGGACGAGAATAGGCAGAGATTGGTACGTATGTTATTCAGAGACTGCCACCTATATGCCTGATGACTTCTTAACATCTTCCCTCACTATCTGGTTGCATTAGGAAGACATCTAAATAAAGAGGCTCAGGATGTGGTGCCTGGAAGCATCAGAAACTTATCAAAAAAGGTAGGAAAGCCATACTAAGTGGCAGGAAAGGTGAATCTGAAACGTCAAGATAACGATATAGTTGATGTGTGGCCTGTGGCATAGATTTGGTCTTGGCTTCAAGCTGCTGCTTATTTTATTTATTCATTCAATTATTGTTGTTCTTATTTTATTTCTATTTTTTATTTGTTTGATTTTAAAATAAATGTTCAGATCTTCAATTTCCTATTGGGGACAAGAATAAGAATACAATGCAAGCAGCAGAGATAAAAGTTTGAAAAAGGATTACAGGAAACACTAGAAGAGACAAAATCATAGAAGATAATGGAGTTGTCTCAGTGTTGAGAAAGATTGTTGCAGCCTGGTTGTGGTGGTGGTTGGGACATCTTGTGACTTGAGATGAAGAATGAAGGATCAATTGCTGTAAGATGAGAATGAGCACCAAACAGTGACAGACCAGGGGAAGATCCTGTTAAGAAGACATTAGGTGGATACAACATACCAGAAATAGATCGAGGAACTCAAAAGACAAGGGACTATGCAAGATATGAGAATGGATGAGGAGTCTGGTCACACTGACAGATTCATCCCTGAATGCCACAAGGATTGGGAGCTGGAAGTCCAAGTAAGAAGTTATTATTATTATTATTATTTTATTTTATTTTTATTATTTTTTTATCATTTTTATTATATAGCCCTGTCAACGACAAAAAAAAAAAAGTGAACTAATCGCCGTCAAGTGACGGGCCACACCTTTAGTACATACCTTCTGTAGTGTAGACTTTACACGTGATGTTTGTAGGTAGTGTTGCCAACTTAGTGCTTTTGGTACTAAATATGGTGCTTTTTCAAGTTATTTAGTGCTGATTTTTTTCTATTTAGCCCCTTAGTGTTTTCTTATGGTGCTACTGCTTTTATATATAGCTTCAAATTAGTGCCATATGACTCATTTCAGTATGTTTCCCTCTCCCAGTCACTTGGTGTATGCGTTTCTAACAAGCAGTGGTGATTGAATTACATGATATTAATGATTTTATAGATGTATAAGGCTTTATTTTATCAATAAAAGAAAATCAAAGAAATCATAATAGTTACTGGATCTGTTGACTGCTTGTCAGATTTGTGTCCAAGATACTGTTGTGTGTATTGTTGCCTTTCCAGTCTGAAATGCTAGTTAAATTAAATAATATTGAGGTACCTTTTTTATTGGATAGTAATTTTGCAGACGAGACTACACTTTTCTGGATGTATATTTTGTAATATATTTGAAATATTGACATACTTTTTCATGACGGACTGACAGTGGTATCTCTGCATTGACAGGGTTTCAGGGATGAGTAAAGAGAGATGCGTGATGTTACATATATTTCAGCATTGAATGTTAGGTGAAAGGCCCATTATTAGGGATACCACACAACTTTACAAAATTTTGTCCTTTTTAGTGGTGGATACAGCACTCTTTCAAATTATGAGTTGGCAACTCTGGGTAGTAGCTACCTAGTAGCCACGCTTCATACCACTTGCTCCATAACTTCAACTCAAGAATGGAAAGTTCCCAGTTATTGATTGAATGTAGGGGGGGAAAAAAAAAATAAATCCAAAGTATTTGCACCACTACAAGTGACCCAAAAAATTCCAGTGATCCGGCTTGCCCTCAGGCCACGATCATTGACTGCAACATTGTGGAACACCAGCAGGTGGTAGACACTGGCTGGCTGACGGCTGCAGCTGCTCCCTGCTGGCCTCTGCTGGAATTTCCTATTTGATCATTTACCTGCAAATACTTTGGATCAAAAAATAAAAATAATGAATGTCAGCTTTTCAACATTAATTCAGTAATTGGGAACATTCCATTCTTAGCTAAGTTGAAGTCCCCCCCCCAAAAAAAAAAATAAATAAATAAATAAATAAAGCAGCCAATCATGAAAAATGAAAGCGAGAAGAAATGTTGCATATTGGTAAATGGCTTCACGAGGCTCGCCACTTGGTTCCTGTATCAGTTATTCCAGCAGGGCATATTCAAAGTTCAAATTCCTTTCTTGGGGTAGTAGACAGTGTTCACTTCCCCCCTTTGTATTTTGTTTATTTGGTTGTTTTAGGCTATTTTAATAGTGTTTTGTGTTGTTATTTTTGTGGTTTTGTTCATCGAGTATTCTTTTTAGGTAATGTTTTGTTTTATCCATTATTATTGTGCTTAACTCATTTACTTTGTTTTATTTATTTAATTAATTTATTATTTTTAGTGTATAATGTTTTATCCTAGGTACTGAATTATTGTGTTAGTTACCATTTCAGGTACAACAGAAATCAAATTAGTGAATCATGATCAAGTCACATTTTCATGGTCAACTATGATGTTGAGGAGAATCAGCATTCAGCAGCCAGCGCACTCATCAGTCACAAGTGACTCACAACTCCACAAGGCAAGGTAAGGTGGCAACTAACAAAATGGCGGAAGGAAGTACCCAGAACTCTTCTGATGATCCAACCTCTTTGGAGAGAATGGATAGACATGAGCTGTTGATACTGAGCTTTCTGCCACCAGTGGTGCCACAAAAGATTCCTTGTTGAGTGTACCTCGACTGCTTGCCATCTATGGGGAAGTTTATGGTCCGTCCGCCCCAGTGACGATTGCACTGCAAGTCCATTCACCTCTGAAGTTGGAGTGAACTTCATCAGTAGTTGATGCGCCCCAACTTTTCATGGCAGTATCAGATGGTGCAGCAGTGCTTATTAATTGTTTTGGCTGGGTAAGTTTTGATTTTCACTTTTTCCTGTTATGTTAATGTTATTAATTTCTCTAGAAAGTGGTTAGAAAAAAAAAATTAAATTAATTGGATTCTAATGCCACCTATAATCTCATACACTTGCACATGCACTGGGTAGTAGACACTGAATGACATTTTGTGTACTCTTTCTGTTCCCCATGGCCAATTTACCAGTTTTTGTTTACTTTCTTTTCCCCATGGCCAATTTATCCCTCTTATTTAAAAAGACTGTAGCCAGGACTGCATTATTCATATTGGAAATATTTTTCTGGACTTTTTTTTTTTTCCCCCTTATCGGTCAAGTTCAGTACCATGGTAAAATTGCACAACACTTTCTCAGTTGGTCCAGTTATCTAGCCGCATGTTCTTCATTTGTTCCATCTTCGGTAAATTATGCCATTCTCTCACTTCATGGTATTTAAATTTTTTATATACGTACTTTGTTAGACTTCGACTTGTTTTGAATGAATGTTTAGTTCCCATTGCAAATCGGTACTTTTTTTTATATTCACCCCACTGGTCCTTTCAGGAAATGCGATTTTGTGGTAAAACAAAACAGACTGCAAATTACCAGAAAAAAATGAAATCATCATTTAATGTTATCTACATGTGATACGCTAACAATTATAGAAAGTGGAAAAATGCAAAAATTTTAATTATTAGGTTATGTGCGTAGCACATCCACCATAACGCTGACTGGCCTTGAAAGGCCATGTCAACCACTGTAAGGAATCATCTATATATAGACCACCCTACAACTTAAATGTGGTAAAATAAAAATATCTGACGAAAAGTGCCAATTTCAAAACGCCTATGTATAGATCATTCACCAGGAAGGGGCTAAGAGTGGGTTGATTTATCTGCATGTTAAACCTATAATATAAAACATTATGGAGTCAAATTATACAGGTTGACTTATGTGCCAGATTGACTTAAAAGCCACAATTTTTTATACAGTTAGGTTAGTTTTTAGTGTTAGGTTAGCTCAGATTAAGTTTATTTCATCAGGGAACCAAAATAGACAAAATTTTGCAGTTTACCACATTAGGCAAACAAAGGTTCCATTTGTGTTATCCGGAATTTTTCATTATCCACACCAAAACCTGCCCCATTTAGTCTGGGAAAACGAGGGTCGAGTTTATTGCCATGCCATCTGTCTGTAACTCATTTCTGAAGATGGTTGCATAGCTGAAATGTCAAGGAATTTAGTACATACCTTGCATCAGCTTGTGTTTCTGTACCACCCACTCTACACATGTCTAGATATACACACAAAAGATACAGATTATATTATATCTTAGTGTTAATGTGATATATGAATTCTGTGAAATTCTTGTACTCAACTTATTATTGCTTTGTTTGGTTTAATCTGGAATTTATTATACTTTTGATGCTGTTGGAGATTTTCTAGAGTTTATTACTAATAACTCCCATTTACTTGCAGTATTGATGCAGAAGAATGTGAATATGTGCCTCATCCCACCAGCTCCATCAAGCCAAGAGAGTCTTCAATGATGATGGATTGACAGCAAGCTCCTTTCTACTTGGTGTTTTTATACAGCTTCAGGTGGTCATGTTGGGGACTAGAATAGTGAAGACTCTGGACATGAATCTTCTGACCTCCATAGGTGCTTCCTAATGTCAATAAAATGGTATAATTGTACAGAAATCTCAAGATAAAAATGTATCCCAGTATTTAATGGGTTAAGCACAGGTGGAGTTTGACGAGAAAAAATTAACCGAGCCACACACCAGCCCAGTACTTAGTAGTTGGTGGTCAAGATGTTAGTGGAGTGCTGATGTGAGGCGGGAAACATCTTGACCACAACTCTGACCTCTTTCTCTATGGAAGAAGAAAAAAAATGCATAAGCTTCAGAAATTGTTTGTGATTTTATTTAAAGATTATAAGTTTCAGTGTACTCTGCAATACAAATTATCTAGCTTTGTATTATGACTAGGGTCTATGCAGCAGTCTGACCCTCTCCTGATTTGGGGGTGGGGGGAGGAGGGACAGGATCTCTATGTACAAATGGTAGCTTGCTTTGTCTATTTTTTTTAAGGTTGTTCCTCCTTCACTACTGGGGTAAATGAATAGCTAATAATGTCACTGTTTTTGCTCTGCCTTTCTTTTTACTAGACTAATCATAAATACAAAGCTACATAATTGTATGGCAAATGACTTCAATATCAAAAGCAATTAAAAAAAAAATACTTTTGTTCTGCATCACTATTGAGGTAAAAATCGAGGAGTATTTTATTTATAAAGGTCCCCCTCATCCTAAACATGGCACTGAGTGGGGGACTGGATGTTTTCCAGGCACCTCACTAATACATACTACAGGTTTCAATATATGTAAGGTTCACAATTGGTTCCTTTCTTAATTATGCTTCTCTTATTTAATTTCTTAGTACATAGTTTTGCTTTGTTTTATGTTGAATTTAACATCAAATAACTTGTAAATAGTTCAAGAATCAATTACTTGCTGGTGGTGGTGTACAGAGCTGCCTTGAGTACATAGATTCTACATTTGTAATATCCTCCCAGTCTATAAGGCTGCCGGTTTCCCACAGCCAGTTGTCCTAAACAAAGAGGGGATGGTTGTGTCCAGCTGATGGATGGAGGAATGGAGGTTGAGGCACTAAACGTTACAATAACAATTCTAATTAACTTAAAACAAGATCTGCATAAGTGAAACAGTATGAGAACATGAAGTAAAGGGCATTTCTTTCCATTTTTTAGCCTTTCTTCACTCCTTTTCATACGTATGTATTTTTTTTCCCCTTCATCTTTCTACAATTTCTTGTTTTCCATCTTGCACAAACACCCTTAAAAAAAAAATAGCAAACAAGTATGGCACTATTTCCCAGAGAGAGATTTAGGGTATGAATGCAAGGAGTTACAAGAATGGATGGTCTGTGTGTTACAGTAGTAAGGTCTGAGGGAGTTAAGGATGAGGGGGTGTGGAATGTGGAATATCAGAGTGAAGACGTGCAGGGAATGGATGGTGTTGCTGCTGGGACTGTGTAGAGAAATGAACGAAAGAATGACTTGAGGCCATGAAACTGTTCCATGGGAGAATGTGGTGTGTGAGTTAAGTGAAATGTTGTCGGATTCCTCACACCACCTTAAACGTGGACGTTCTTGTGCTGGTCGATGTCAGTCTTTGTCTTGAAACACTTGCCACAATCATCACACTTGAACCCCCTCACCCTAGTGTGTCTCAAGGCATGTCCATGAAGACAAGACATGGTGGGAAATTTTTTGTTACACTCACCACACTCATAATTCCCAACATCATGGTGTGTCAAGTTGTGTGAGTTAAGGGAAGACTTGTAAGTAAATTTCTTCCCACACTCCTTACACTTATAATTCTTAACACCACTGTGTGTAAAGATGTGTGCAGTAAGGTAAGCCTTGTGAGTGAATTTCCTTCCACACTCGCACTCAAATTTCTTAACACTGTGTGTCAGTATGTGCCTGGTCAGGTTATACTTTGTGATAAATTTCTCCCCACACTTATCACACTCATGATTCCTAACACCACTGTGTGTCAGGGTGTGTTTTATGAGGGAACATTTGTGAGTAAATTTTTTCCCACACTCCCCACACTTATATTTCTTAACACCACGATGTATCAGGGAGTGTGTATTGAGGGAAGACTTGAAAGTAAATTTCCTCCCACACTCATTACACTTATAATTCTGAACACCACTGTGTATCAGGGCATGTGGGTGAGGTAAGACTTGTGGGCAAATTTCTTTCCACATTCATCACACTTATATTTCTTAACACCATTATCACTGTGTGACTGGATGTGTTTGGTGAGCTGACACTTTCTGAGAAATTTATTCCCACACTCATCACACTCAAAATTCCTAACACCAACGTGTGTCAGGATGTGTCGGGTGAGGTTAGACTTTCTGGCAAATTTTTTCCCACAGTCAACACACTCATAATTCTTAACAACATTGTGTGTCAGGATGTGTGCGGTTAGGTAAGATTTGCAGGAAAATTTCATCCCACACTTATCACATAAATGATTCTTAACACCACTGTGTACCAGGGTGTGCTTGTTGAGAGAAGATATGTGGTTAAATTTCTTTCCACACTTATCACACAAATAACTCTTAACATCACTGTGTGTCAGGATGTGTGTGGTGAGGGAATTCTGGTAAGTAAATTTTTTCCCACAGTCATCAGACTCATAATTCTCAACACCACT
The DNA here is from genome assembly GCF_017591435.1 of Portunus trituberculatus. Classification (NCBI taxonomy): domain Eukaryota; kingdom Metazoa; phylum Arthropoda; class Malacostraca; order Decapoda; family Portunidae; genus Portunus; species Portunus trituberculatus. The sequence goes on from NC_059300.1 coordinate 30,806,141, forward strand.
GTGTTCCATGGTATGGTACCTGAAACCAGATTCGGAAGTTAAAGTATTTTCACACAGCTGGCAGTCAAACTTGGTCTCTTCTCTGTAGCCAGAGCTGCCTGTCTCCAAGTTATTCTGGCCATCACCACAGTTATGATTCTCCATACCTAAGGCTGACTGTTGCTGCTTCTGCTGCCAGCCATCCATGATGCAGCCAGGGATCACAACCTCCACCACACAGCACACACTACCGCAAGACACTTAGGGAAGTGGGACACAAGATTGTTTGATAGTGAGCAGGTGTGCAGCCTGGATTCTGTCCATCTGGAACAATGAGGGTAACATTTAGCATACACTGAGCCAACTTGCAGCACACACACACCCTGCTTCCTGCCCCTCTCACCTAACACTAGTCCAAGCCTAAATTCCCTCCACCCTCCTGGCTCCTCAATCACTATCCCTGACAAATCAAGTGCCATCACATTGGGACAGTGGCCCCCAGCAGGTTAGGTTAGGCTTGGTACAGCAATCATCGGGTAGGACAGAGACCACACCACACATCGAAATGGTGAGGCTACAACCCCTTGAATTACATCCTGTACCTAGTTGCTGCTATGTGAAAATGAGCTACACATAAGGGGCTCAATCATTTGCTTCACTGCACCTAAGACTTCAAACCAGGCCTTTTCAGTTGTGAGCCAAGTGTGCTAACCATTACACTACACTGTGTGTGTGTAATTCACCTCGGTCGTCTGCTGGTCACCCAGCCAGTCTTTCCCATTACAGAGCGAGCTCAGAGCTCATAGACCGATCTTCGGATAGAACTGAGACCACCACACACCGGGAAAGCAAGGCGAAACCCCTGGAGTTACATCCCGTACCTATTTACTGCTAGGTGTGTGTGTGTGTGTAGGTATTACCTAGTTGTATTGTACAGAGTTCAAGTGAGGCTCAAAGTGTCCTGTCTCCATTTATCCTTTTTTTTTTTTTTTTTTTTTTTTTTTTTTTTTTTTTTTTATTATTATTATTATTATTATTGGCCAGCCAAGGGAATAAACTCAAACTAAATAAATAATAAAAGCCCACTTGGGTGCTGGTTCTCTACAAGAAAAAGTGTCAGCCAAAATTAGGGAGGAAATGCCTCGATACCTCTTAAAAGAAGACATCTAATAAAACTCTGTGAATGGAACCCCCCAAACATGTGAAGAGTACTCCATACAGGGGTGGATAAAGCCCTTGTACAGAGTTAGCAGTTGGAGGAGCAAGAAAAACTTGCAAAGATGCCTCAAAACACCTAACTTCATGGAAGCTGTTTTAGCAAGAGATAAGATGTGAAGTTTCCAGTTAAGATTATGAGTAAAGGACAGACTGAGGATATTCAGTGTGGAAGAGAGAGATAGTCGAGTGTCATTGAAGAAGAGAGGATAGTTATCTGGAAGGTTGTGTCAAGTTGATAGATGGAGGAATTGAGTTTTTGAGGCACTGAAAACTATTAGATTTTCTCTGCCCCAATCAGAAATCTTAGAAAGATCAGAAGTCAGGCGTTCTGTGGCGTCCCTGCTTGATCTGTTGACTTCCTGGCGGGTTGGTCATCTCTGAAAGGACATGGTATCATCAGCGTAGGAGTGGATAAGGCAAGAACTTTGGTTAAGAAGGTAATTAATGAATAATAGAGAGTGGATGACAGGACAGAACCCTGAAGAACACCACTATTAATAGATTTAAAAGATAAGTGACCATCTACCATGGTAGCAATAGAACGGTCGGAAAGGAAACTTGACAAAGTTGTAGAGGACAGAATCTGAAATCAAGCTTTATGCCAGACTCTATCAAGAGCTTTTGATATGTCTAATGCAACAAAAATGTTTCACCGAAATCTCTAAAAGAGGATGGCCAAGACTCAGTAAGGAAAGCCATCTAGATCACCAGTAGATGACCTTGACAGAAACCATACTGGCGATCAGATAGAAGATTGCGAAGTGACATGTTTAAGAATCTTCCTAATTCAGGATTAATTCAAAAACTTTAGACAAGCAAGAGATTAAAGCTATAGGACTAGTTTGAGGGATTAGAACAGTCACCCTTTTCTGGAACAGGCTGAATGTAGGCAAACTTCCAGCAAAAAGGAAAGATAGAAGTCGATAGGCAAAGTTGAAAGAGTTTAGCCAGGCAAGGTGCAAGCATAGAAGCACAGTTTTTGAGAACAATAGGAGGGATCCCATCAGGTCCACAAGCCTTCTGAGGGTTTAGGCCAGCAAGGGCATGGAAAACACCATTACGAAGAATTTTAATTTTAGACATGAAATAGTCAGAGGAAGGAGAGAGAGTGACAAGTCCAGAATCATCCAAGGTGGAGTTGTGAGTAAAGGTTTGAGAGAAGAGTTCAGCTTTAGAGACAAAAGAAATGGCAGTGGTACCATCCCGATGAAATAAAGGAGGGAAAGATCAAGAAGTGAAGTTATTGGAGATGTTTTTGGTTAGATGCCAGAAGTCATGATGGGAGTTTATGTTTGAAAGATTTTGACATTGGCAAGTTGAAGAACAGACTTGGCATGATTCCGGGCAGATATACAGTGGAGACTCAATATGTTCCATATGGCTGTTCAAGTATTAAAAAGTTCGACTATTGATACCTATAAATCAGGTAATTCATTCTTATCTTAGCAAATCTCAAGTTTACAATTTTTTTTTAATTTATTTTTTTTATTTATTTATTTATTTTTTTGCAATTCTGATTTGTACATACTGTAAGTGAAGGCTGGCGGGGAGGACGAAGGTCGCAGGAGGAACAGTCATCATCCATGAAAAAGTCTTTGTAATTTTTCTCCTGGTGTGATTCCTGTGAATTCAATAATGGAGTGCTGTGGCTCATTAGTGCTTGCACTCTCATCAGATTCCTTATTTTCATCATTAGGTAATAACCCTTTGGTGCCATCATAAGTATCTATATGAAAAACTACCGACAGAATGCAGAAGAATGTTGTTTTGTCAACACTGCAGCAGGATTAGAGATGCGTACCAGCAACCAGGATACTGGTATTACCAGTAATACAGCATCAGAACGGTACAGTGGTGGCTGCAAGAAGGGAGATGACAGAGCTTTGTATACGACCAAATGTGTGGCCGTTTAATTACCAGATATTTTCACCACTAATAAGCCTTTGGTGTTAATGTAAGTTTATAAATGAAAAACTACAGACAGAATGCAGGAGAATGTTTTCCTGATGACCACAGCAGCACAATTCACAAATGGCGGACGGAGGAGATGGAGAGGCCAGGGAGCCTTTGTTTACAACCACGTCTAGGGACGTTCGACTAGTAGGTATATTTTCGAGTATTAAATCGAACTTTTGCATTCGAGTATTGAAAAGTTTGAGTACTTAGACATTTGAGTAATGAGTCTCCACTGTATAAAGTGTGTGAGATTCAGATGGAAGGCTCAAGTAGCTTTTCCGGGCAACCTCTCTATCATGCATACCACAAGAACAGGCTGTGTTAAACCAAGGTTTAGAAGGTTTAGGTTGAGAAAAGGAATGAGGAATGTACGCCTCCATGCCAGACACTATCACCTCTATTATGCGTTCAGCACACAGAGATGGATCTCTGACATGGAAACAATTATCATTCCAGCATAATACCACCTCAGGTTTCCCCAACTGGCAGAGGCAAAACACCAGAGGCACTTCCACTTTAGGGGATCCAGAGGAGGGATTGGAAAAATATGACAAGATACAGAAATAAGATTGTGATTGGAGGAGCCCAATGGAGATGAAAGGGTAACAACATAAGCAGAAGGATTAGAGGTAAGGAAGAAAACAAGAATGTTGGGCGTATCTCCAAGACGGTCAGGAATACGAGTAGGGTGTCGTACCAATTGCTGTAAGTCATGGAGGATAGCAAAGTTGAAGGCTAGTTCACCAGGATGGTCAGTGAAGGGAGAGAAAAGCCAAAGCTGGTGGTGAACATTGAAATCTCGAAGAATGGAGATCTCTGCAAAAGGATTGAGGGACAGAATAATCTCCACTTTGGAGGTTAAATAATCAAAGAACTTACTCTAGTCAAAGAAATTAGGGGAGAGATAGACAGAACAGATAAATTTAATTAGAGAATGACTATTGAGTTGAAGCCAGATGGTAGTAAACTCGGAAGATTTGAGAGCATGGGCATGAGAGCAAGTTAAGCCATTGCGCATAGAGATGCAACATCCAGCTTTAGCGTGAAAATGAGGATAGAGAAAGTAGGAGGGAACAGAGAACGGGCTACTGTCAGTAGCCTCAGACAGCTTTTTGGTGAGGAAAAAAAAAGATGAAGTTTAGTAGAGGAGAGGTTGTGTTCCACAGATTGAAAATTAGATCTAAGACTGAATGTTGCAGAGGTTAATGAAGAAAAGTTCAGGGAGGTATCAAGACATTTTGGGTCATCACTGGAAGAAGAATCCAACCTTGGGACATTTCTGCTTCCCCTTCCAGAAGGGGACTCCAAGGCTGGATTCGGAGTTGCCATTTTTTTTATTTTGAATTTCCAAGTGAAGAGTGTGTGTGTGGTAAGTGCATGTAGTTCTGAGAGAAGGAGAGTTGTCTTGTGAAATGGGGAGATGACCAAATAAGCCTCAATGCCAATTCACTAGAAAATCAACTTTAATACATTTGTTCATGAATATGGTTAATTTTGCTTGTGTTACTACTTAGAAGAAATTATGTAGAATGTATCATATTTGGGGAATGTTATTTTACGGAGCATCCTGTATGGCACCTAAATAGAGATATTTTGAAAGAATGTGATGTGTTGAAATACCTGGGAGTGAATCTTTTCCATAGAAAACCTCATGCTCATGTTAATGAACGCAGTAGTGCCTGCAGAAAAGCATTTTACGCACTACAAGGAGCAGGGTTGTGCAACTTGGAAACTAATGTTGACACAGCTTCTTATGTCTGGAAAACCGCAATTAGACCTGTAATGGCATATGGATTGAATACTGTTAAGATCGATAAAAAATCTATGAATGAGTTAGAGTCCATGCAAGGAAAACTTGTAAAGGCTATGTTTGGACTACATAAATACTGTAGAAGTAAACCCTTATTGAAAGCCTTAAGGATACCCTCAATGGAGTCTATTGTGGATGTAATGCCAGATTTTTCATAATAACTCAAGAGCAAGATGCTTTTATATATATTGCTATAATAAAGTTTTGAATGAAAGGGAATTCATATCAACAGGCTTACTTGGAAGAGCGAGGGACATCTGTTCAAAGTACAATGTAAACTTAAAGAAATATCTGTTTGACTCTAGCTATGCAAAGAAGACCAAATATGAAATAAAACATCAGAGAATGGATAATGATGGGTTATCTGACAGTGTCCATACCCTTCTGGCAAGTGAAAATTCATTTGACAATTATGTTTTAAATTTGCTACGTGCTCCATTTTAGTTGCAAGATAGTGTAATTTAAAAAATGACACTTGTATAATCTTAGAATTTATGCTTTAATCTATGTATAATTTTGAAATTGTTTAGGTAGCTGTAAGATTTCCCTTGTTTACTTATAATTTATTCCTTTCGTTTAATATTCTAAAGTTTATAATGATGTAATTTTTAAAGTTTTTTAGTTTCAAATTAATTTTATAAAGGAGTGAAATATGTTTAAAGTGTCCTATGTATCTTCTTTTGAAGGCAAATAAATTGATAAAAAAATATTGACTTTTGCATCTCTATTTTTATAGAATGACACTATAGGTATATTCAATATCAGCCTTGTGTGAGTGAAGGGGACATGTAATGTGCTGCCACCTGGTGACAACCACTATTTCTGAAAACTCACCATTAAGAGACCAAAATTAGAAAAAAAAAAATAATAATAAATAAATAAATAAATAACTGCTAATTTTAAGAATTTTAAGGAAAATGAGCTCATCACATGGAAACCGTAAGACTTTATGAGTGGACATTCAACAGTGCTTTAGCTGATAACTGTAATGGAAAAATGGACAAGTATATTAGATGAAGAAGAGTTGTACATATCGATTACTGAGATTTTAAGAAGGTATTTGAAATGGTATCTGGAGAAAATAAAAAGCATCACTTTAGGAAGTAATATCTTGGGGGAGTGAATTTTGGATTTTCATGGGGGAATAAAATGTATAATTGTAAATGGTACAAGTTCAGACAGGACAGAAGTGGTAAGTGAAGTTCCCCCGGGGGTTAGTGTTTAATCCTCTCTTGTTTGCTATGTATATAAATGACCTGGAAATAATACTAAATAGAGAGATGTTTTTGTATGCAGATGATACCAAAGTGTTCAGAATAATAAAGGATAGGTGACTCAGAAATTACAGGAAGATCTCAATGAAATGAATGAATGGCCAAAGAAATGGCTATTAAGGTTCCATCCCAAGAAATGCAATTTGATGGGGCCTGGTAGAACAAATACAGATATACAGGGTATTCCAGAAGTCTTGGGCACATTTTGACATTGAATATCTCGAAAACTATTAAGGATATAAAAACGCATCTGGTATATTCAGAAAGCTTGTAATCTCAAGTTTTTCATGGAATGTTCAAAGATGTTCAATGTGAGCACCATTGGTCACACGACACACATCAAGCCTATAGTCCAATTCTTGCCAAATGCGTCCCAGCATTGCGTTGTCGATGGTTGCAACAGCTTCCATTATTCGGGCCTTCAGCTCATCCACGTCTCTTGGAATGGGAGGCACATAGACCAGTCCTTTCACAAATCCCCACAAAAAGAAATGGCATGTCCAAGAAAGCTGTCTATGGACCATTCTTCTTTGAAAGAGCAACAGTGAGACGTACCTCGACATGCTAGAAAACTGGTTAATAGATAAATTGAGTGAGAAAGAGTCTGATGACTTCATTTTCCAACAAGATGGGGCGCCACCACACTGGATCCTCAGGGTTAGACAGTTTCTGAACACAACACTGCCAGACAGATGGATTGGACGGTCTGGACAAGATGATCACGTTCTCATGCCCTGGCCTCCCAGATCTCCAGATCTCACACCCTGCGATTTCTTTTTGTGGGGATTTGTGAAAGGACTGGTCTATGTGCCTCCCATTCCAAGAGACGTGGATGAGCTGAAGGCCCGAATAACGGAAGCTGTTGCAACCATCGACAACGCAATGCTGGGACGCATTTGGCAAAAATTGGACTATCGGCTTGATGTGTGTCGTGGGTCCAATGGTGCTCACATTGAACATCTTTGAACATCCATGAAAAAAACTTGAGATTACAAGCTTTCTGAATATACCAGATGCATTTTTATATCCTTAATAGTTTTCGAGATATTCAATGTCAAAATGTGCCCAAGACTTTTGGAACACCCTGTATTTCAATATACTATGGATGAAGATCTGAACAAGAATAAAGTAGAAAAAGACTTGGGAATAAAGATGGAATAAGATTTAAAATATAATTAACATTTAATGGAGAAAATAAATAAAGTAAATATTTTTTTTTTTTTTTTTTTATACCATGTGGGCTTTTCACAGGAATTTATGGGCTAAAGGGTACCCCCTATCTCAAAGCCCACCTGCTAGGAAACCGTTGCCCCGAGTGAGGAAACCCCAACCTACACTCGGACCGTGGACAGGATTCGAACCCGTGCGCTTGGAGACCACTCGGATCCCAAAGCACGCATGGTTCCACTGTACCACGGCGGTTGGCTTAATAAGAACATTCCTTACCATGGATGAGGAAATATTTAAATCTTGATATGTGGCATTGATTCAATCACACCTTGAATGTCAATCAGGTGTACATAGTCTTCTTCCAAGAAGAAAGATGTGGAGGCTGATGAAAAGGTTCAGTGCAGAGCAACATAATTAGTACCAGGCCTGAAGGATCTCTCCTATGAAAAAGGCTGAAGAAACTAGATCTACCAATGCTGGCATATAAGAGATGAAGAGATGTGGTTGAAACCCTTAAAACTGTCAATGGAGTATACGACAGATGTATGTGAAGGTTTGTTGGTAAAAGTAAAGAATAGGACCTCCCCTTTTCCTCCTTCCCACCCACCCCCCCTATCTGTCCCAGCAAGCTTGGGGGACTGTGGAGAATCGGGGGTTTTAGGGGGAAGCCAAAAAGAGGCGAGATATGGATGGCTATCCAAAAAAATCTAAGGACAAACACAACCATCCTTTGAGGAAAGATTTGGAAAATGTAAAAATTCTTGAGTAATTTTTGCTGAAATTATCCTAAACTAACATAATAACCAGCTAGCCAGGGGGCTGTGCCCCCTGGACCCCCTTAAACTATCCTAACCAAACCTTGCCACAAACACTAACCCAGCCTAACCAAAATGCTGACACTAACCAAAAAATACCATAAAACAAATCATTGTGGACTTATATTCTGCAGGCACCAGAATATTCATTTAATTACTATGGCTTTACAAAAGCCGTCCCCACAATAAAAACACCACAGACATGTTGTATAGTAAATACTCTATCACTTTGCATGGTTGTTTCAATGATTAGAAAGGAGGTGACATTCTTTACTTTTTCCGCACTTTTAAATAAATAAACTACAATCATCTGCAGCAAATCATTCTGTTGTCATTTTGCTTCCTCCTCTAAGGAACAAAGTGTAAATACTAGGGAAAGTTACACAGCCCTCTTCCTATTTTGTTTTAAAATAGAGCCAAATATTGCCTCTTACCTACAAAACTAAATGAGGAGTAGCACTACTGCTGCTGTTGTTGCAATAGTGCCATGTTGTTGATCTTCATCTTGATGCCACTAACATCCTTCTAAAGCTTAACCTAACCTAACTACACAGGTAAAAAAGAAAGTGCCGAAAGGAAGCCAATAAGTAAAGATAAAAAAAAAAAAAAAAAAAGGCTGACATCATGATTACTAATTTGGGCCACACAAACACACTGGGGTTGCACTATGCTGTTGTGTACTAGAGTGAGTGAGCAGCATGACCTGTAACCTGTGAAACATGTCATGGCGAGGCAAGGAGGCAGAAGTTAGTAATGCCTCAGGACAAACTTCAATAAAAAATACAAAATATCATAACTCCCACTTAAACATAGTACACTGTAAGACCTCTGACTGGCCTCACTCTCAGGATGGTGTTGTCACTGGGGCAGGATACAACACCTGCCTGCAATAGCTGTTTGAATCAGTATCTAACTAAAGGGAACTTCACGTTTGTTTCAACACTGTTCACAAAGATATAACTCGCGCGTCTCCACATACACGTCCAGTAAAAAATAAAAATACTCACTGATAAGCAAGTACGTACGTAAATAACGAGCCGAAAAATGTGTCTACCCTCCTTTTTCAACATTGCCTGTCACTCTGTGGTCACGCCGTCACGCTCACTCACTGACACTCAGCGCAGTGCTGCAGAGTGCCGACTGCTACGGTGCTATTGCCAGCAGTCAAGTTGTGAACTTTAACATAAATACACGTACCCTTAATATTACCCTGTTTATTTTAGAATTGTCGTTTACTAAAAATGTATTTATCAAAGATAATTTATATTTATGTATATGTAAGAAACATTACAATAATATGTACGGTGATGATATACCATGAAATGAAATATTTCCTCCAAGGTCCATCACCATCACTCGCGCACTGGCGAGTGGCCACGTTTTTTTGTGGTTTTATTTGGCGGCCGGCCTTAGTGTGTCCTACACAGGCTCTCAAAGTTTAGTAGGTGTCTCCCAAATACTAAATCTACAACGACGAAACTTTTGTTTCTCGCGAGCAAGGAGAGTATGAATGTGTTCGAGTGTTGGTGAGCATGCGGACACTGTGACGTAGTACGTGATGTTGGGAGTCCTTGGAGGGGTCTTTTTTTCGGGGGTGCGTAGACTTTTTTGGGGCAAAATTTGCTAAATTTGTAAAAAAAAAAAAAAAAAAAATCCACAATTGCCCCCAAGCTAGCTGAAGGGGAAGGGGAGTATTTAATAATATTTGGAGGTGGTACTGGTAAGATTTTCCGGACAAACTTACCCATGGATGTTCATTCTAGCCCAAGCTGAGAAACAAATGATCTTATTTGAATATCTATTACCAGTTATCATGGCAAGTTGGCAACAACCCATCGCTCTCCTGTGATTGGCTAGGTAGGATCATGGCATTTTCACTGGTAAGCTATACTGTATAGCTTGCCAATAAAAAGAAATGTGGCCTTCCAACAGCTAAGTGCATATGATCCCATTTGAAAGGGATGTAATTTAACAGTGTCTAGATTCACATCCATACACTGTACCTCCACTCGAAAGAGATTAGCCATGCTTCCTCATACCACTTCTCATACATTGGGGTCTTTCTCTCTATACCATTCCAAAGTACTCTTCTGCTCCTTATTTTTCAATTCCCTCACCAGTCTCATGCTTCACCACTCTGTCTATCTCACTCTTCCATTTTCTTGTATTCCATTATCTCTCTCAATTCTTAATGATCACACTCCGGTTACTCTCAACATGCCTCTTTTCACATTGATCAAAAACCCATCTAGGTAGTTTGCCATTTTTTATTACTATCTTGAAACATTTCCTCCCACACCTGCTACTCCCAACACGCAACAGAAACGTCTTCTTTTTTTTTTAACTTTTTTTGCATCATATATTCACTATATCTAAGATTCAATAAGTGTCCCATTTCTATCTTACTCCAAGCAATTACCCCCATACCATGCATAAACTCAAAACAATCGCGCTCTTTCAAATTTCTCGGTACTCGCAACAAGTCATACTACTCACTCTCATCCTTGCTGAAGCTACTATACCATGTTGAGCCATTCACTGGTTCCCCTTGTTCATCTTTTCATTTTTTGCCTTCTCAGTTTTACAGCCATTTGAAGTCATACACATCCCCAGATATAATAGTGCTCATTTAGTCTGTTGCAACTCATTCTCCTTCAATCTCCACACTGGTTGAATTTCTCTCATCATTACTTTGCTTTTCTTACTGCTAAATATCACTCCAGTAAGACTTTTCCATATCCATGTAAAATGTACAACAAACTTAAGAGTTCATCTGCCAATTCACTTATAACTACATCATCTGCATACATGAACACACATATGTTATCATTCCCCACTCAAACTTCAGCATTCATTCTTCTCATTCTGGCAGCCAACTCCTCTGTACCTATATAAACTAAAGTTTTAGTGACAATATTGTGCATACTCAGTGGTGACACAAGCCATAACACAAGTCTGGGAGTAATTTGGCATAACACTGCATCCATCCATCTAGAATTACCAATGCATCCAATTAGTCATAACAACGTTGATAAATGCTAAAACAATACTGCTACTTCTACTACTACTACTACTATTACTACTAATAATAATAATAATAACACAATAAAAATTTTGTTTTGCTTTCCTAGAGAGAGAGAGAGAGAGAGAGAGAGAGAGAGAGAGAGAGAGAGAGAGAGAGAGAGAGAGAGAGAGAGTTAAGCATGCACATCCAAACATTTTAATAAAAGGTTATATATATATATATATATATATATATATATATATATATATATATATATATATATATATATATATATATATATATATATATATATATATATATATATATAAAACTGAATATAAAAAGGATCACTTGCCATGAGTACTCTCAGCTATAGGAGTGCCCTGACAGTACATACTCTTAATGAAGTCATATTTACTTAGTTTAAACTGAACCATTTCCTAAGGCAAACAGAGCTGTTTTATCTTAGTTTTCCAGAATTTACCTTGTCAATAATGTTAAAACCATGCATATCTGTGACTGGAACCACAAAAACACATTAAAAAGTCAGTGCATCTTTAATCATGGCCCCTTGAAAGTAGTAGATGTAGCCCACAGGCAGATCTGTTTCAAAATATAGGCCTGAGAGGCAGGATGATTTATATAGATGAAGTAATTGTTCCATAATGTACCAAATAGCATACCAGTTATCAAAATAAACATCACCTTAATATCATAATCACTTGATTTTACATTTCTTACATCCAATAAAGTTGTTCCCTTCACTAAACATGTGAGCACTTCTTGCTCTGCTCCACCAATTAGTTCTCCTTTCCACTTCTTCATCTTTTATTTTATCAATCTGTGTAATTATTCTCATGTTCTAGATTCCAGTCTCATAATGTTATACTGTACTGGTATCACTACACACTCATACAACCACTTTTTTTTTTCATTCATTCCAAGCATTCTACAGTAAAACACTCTAGTCATTCCTTCCCATATCCTCCTTATTTCACTCAATCCAAACTTCAACTCAATCTACAGCAGGTGTGGGCAAACTACGGCCCGTGGGCCGCATGTGGCCTGCCAAAGGAATTCATGGAGCGTGATAATGTTAATAAATTTGAAAGAAAATGTTAATAAACACCAAATAATGTTGTGAGCATTTAATTCTTTCTGCAGGTGTGCATATGCAAGGAGAGTGACTTTTTCTTAGAAAGATTTTAAATATAAATCATTCTGGTTTAATATAGTATGCAGCCTCATAAGATTATGATCTTTCTTTAATGTGGCCCCAGCACTGAAAAGTTTGGCCACTTCTGATCTACAGCAACATATGACTTTTAATATCCTAAATGCAACTGATACAACTAAGAAAATAAAACACCTGATAGATTGTGCATGCTAAACAGTATAAAATTTAATGTAACAGCACATGGAAAGAAAATTTACTATACCATGTAGGAAGATAAGGTACTACAAAATCCCTAACTGAGGCATTCTTACACCACAGCCCACTGTGGATAGGACAAGTCACATCTCACAGCAGACAAGTGTAGATGAATGCAGTAAATTAATAACCACATCAAGTCTCTGAGTTCACAATACTATGTATGTTCTCCAATGAATTGAAGCAATCATTATTGAATTCATTCATCTGTGAATACAATGGAATGGAAAAGTCTCACTGAGTCAACCATTGTCAATTTTTGAGATTACAATTAAATGAATTATAATCATGCTGAAAATAAATCACAAAAATTGTCATGTAAAATGTTCCCATTAGATAAAGGAGCACATCACATTAGTTTGAAGTAAAGCTGGGATTCACTTTTCCATTGGCTACGTAGTCTTCACTATTTACAACTATAACTGTGATACCAAAACATTTTCTTATTTTAATTTGTACATTAATACTTTATGAATATATATATATATATATATATATATATATATATATATATATATATATATATATATATATATCCATCCATCTATACCGTAAGCTAACAATCCTATGAGGATGGGCACGCGCGCGCGCGCGCACACACACACACACACACACACACACACACAGTTATTTAAGCATGTGACTGCAAGAAACAAGAACAGCACCTTAGCTATCAGAGCCATCAGGTCTGGGGCCTTTGTAGTCTGAGCACTGGATTATACAGAACACTATTCCTTGGAATTCAGTGGAGGTGATCACAACAATGTCCACTTGGTCCTCCCCATACATACACTCCATTTTTGCCTACTCCCTCCTCATCATCTCTCTCTCTCTCTCTCTCTCTCTCTCTCTCTCTCTCTCTCATCTATTTCAAAACAAGCCTTTCTCTCACACCTAAAACAATTAATCCCAATGTATCACTGTCTTCCTATTCTCTCTATATAACCAGACTATCTGAAGATGCTGCATTTGATCATCTCCATCACTGCACAACAGTTCACTCACCACTTATTGACATACCCTTCCATATACACTCTAATTGCTTTCACCATTCATCCTCTTTATACCACAAGCATCTCTAGAATGACTCACCTATATTATTGTCAATGTTGGCACTCTTATGTTATCACTGTACTTCTTTCATCCCTGCCTTCCAGTCTTACATTTCATATGTATACCACAAAAATTCTGCCACTTTTGTTACCTGTAATGCTCTAACTCATATTTTGCCTTTCAATTGTTATTTTTGGGAAAGAATCAAGAAGTCTAAACTCATCTTTTTCCATTATTTTTCTCATTCAGTTTGACTTTCATATCTTTCCACCAGCTGTTACTCAATATTGGGTTCTAAATTCCTTTAAAAAATGTATATTTCTTTCTTGAAGACCATCACCTTACTTCATAAAAAAATATTTTCAATATACTTCTCTGATACTTATTGTAAAACTTTGATAGAGTTTTCATATAAATGTTGGTATACAAAGCATTATTGAAGGTTCATCTCTTCATTAACTCCATTTAATAACCTAGTACAAGTGAAGTCATGGCCTGGTCATTGCACCCTGCCATTTTAAGTAGTTGGGAGTCATACAGAGGCAGAGTACTTTCATGACTTTAGCAGTGAAGGAGTTAAGAACACAGCAGAGAGCTGGAAACACTACCTCCATGGTACAATAAGTAATCAGAGGAAGACCTTGAACTCCTAGAGCTGGTAGTCATTAAAAATATTTTGTAGAAAGTGAGCTGCAATAATTATGCGAAGTATGTCATACATTCAACTTATGACATTTGCTCAGCACTGTCATCTTTAATATTTTGAGTGCAGAAAACTGAACTAACCATGAATGCCTGAGCTGCAAAATGCATTCTGTGAGGTAATGGCATATCAACACACACACACAAACACACACACACAAAGAAAAAAAAAAAAAAAAAAAAAATACAAAACGCAAGAATCATGTACTCTTGTGACGCTTAGAAAAGACCTCAGACAGTGTGGCCTGCCTTTTAGCACTCTTAGTACTGTTTCTTCTACTGGGGCCTGGCTGATGCTGGGAGAGATCAGCTGCCTTGTTCCTGTGTCTCAGGGCATACTCATCTTCTGAACCCTTTGTCCGTAATACCTGTTAAGAAAAACCTCTTGTTATAAAAAAATTACAGTAGCCCATACAAAAAGCCTTGGAAAGATATACAAACATGACACATGAATTAACATTAACATTTTAATTCATTAACCAAAAATATACAGACTTCAGATGAACAGACAAAGAAAATAAGTGAGAAATAATCCAAATTAAGACAAGAGATATATAATATTACATTATAAAAAATCCAAGGGACAGCTACAGCACAATACACCACTTTACCCTCTTAGTTTGACTGTTGAGTTCCTCTTGTAAGGCTTCAGCCAGAAGACGATCATGTAATTCCTGCTGCAATTGGGCCTCTGCATGCTGCTGCTCAGACAACAGAGTAGCCAGTGATTCCTGAAGGACAAAAGCTGCATTGAAAACAAATTACTACAAGCTATTGTTTATAATAACCATCTAAGCCAGTCATTTTCACATATACCTATGCAGCTTACCTGAGTCCAATTAAGGTGTCAAGTTTTATATACAGTATTTATTGTTTTACATCTCCAGACATCAAGAAATCACTTGCAATCAGCACCACTGCACACACAACACAGTACGTAGATGTAAGCTAGTCATAATGAAGCTAACTTAGGCCCCGAACACACTACATCATGTTTTAATTACGTGTTGCAGTAGTGGTGCTGAAAAAATAACAAGCAGCCAAACTGTACTGCAACACTGCTCACTTATTCCTGTGTACTGCTGGTCACTTCTATGGCTTAGCTTTCTTTATGTGGGATGTCTGTGTCTGCCAATGATGTACTCTGCTAAGAGACTGTATTAAGGACTGCAGTTGTTCTATATACTGGAGGAAAAAAAAAAAAAAAAAAAAAAACTTTTGAGGAAGAAATGTCAAATCTAGTGGTGTACACAATGGCTTTCTCAGTGACCTCTGAGGGGAGCTTCAATCAAATATTTTTGGAGCTACAAACCAAAATTCCAGCAGACTTTGAAAATTATACAAGAATGCTAATCACTGCATTTCATAAATTTGCTGTCAAACGTTGAGTTGTACATTTGTAACGGCTCTTAATCATTGGAGGTGTAGCTGTGTGCGCATCTTCTCACTCTGAATTCTGGTGCATCACTGAGCAGCAATATGAATTGGAGCGGTCTTCAACATGCTTGTGATGCAGCCTTGCAACACTGCACACGTCATGAAGCATAGTGTGAACAGGCCTTAAAATAGCAGTATGCCTTAGTATTTATATTACACAATTTACACCATACTTATATCTCAGCATGTGGCAAAGTGGTGAGTTACATCCTATAAGATATACAGTACTGATAACTATCAGAGCAGTTGTTTTGAGTGGCCTGATACAGTGTGAGTTCCACCCATGTAAGTAATACCCAGCGATGTCTAATAGCATTACTTCAGCGGGTGCTGTGAACCTTCCATTAAAGCTAGTTGTGATTTCGCAGGGCATTTTCCCTTTGTGTCTCACAACTCAAGGAGGCAGTCACAGTAGAACCATGCACGCTTTGAGGTCTGAGGAATCTCGAAGCGCATGGGTTCGAATCTTGTCCACGGTCCGAGTGTAGGTTGGGCTTCCTCACTCGGGACAATGGTTTCCTAGCAGGTGAGCTTTGAGATAGGAGGTACCCCAAAAAAGTATCCCCTTTAGCCCATAAATTTCCGTGAAAAGCCCACATGGTATTAAAGAAAAAAAAAGAAAAAAGAAAAAAAAAGACAACTCTCCTTCTTCACACAAAATTACATGCACTTACCACACATACACCCTTCACTTGAAAATTGAAATAAAAAAAAATGGCAACAACAAACCCAGCCTTGGAGTTCCCTTCTGGAGGAGGGAACCACAAGTGTCCCCAGGTCAGACTCCTCTCAATAATGACCCCAAATTCTTTGACACCTCTCTCATCTTTTTCTACATAAACTTCTTCAACATTCACAGTCTCAGATCTAATTTTAAATCTATAGACCACCTCTCCTCTAATAAACCTCATCTTTTCCTCACCGAAACACAGCTGTCAGAAGCAACTGACAGTACCCCCTTCTCTGTTTCCTCCTACTTTCTCTATTCTCATTTTTGTTCCAAAGCTGGATATTGAGTCTATGTACACAACAACTTAACTCGTTCTCATGCCCACGCTCTTGAATCTTCCGAGTTTTCCACCATCTGACTTTGACACAACAGTCACTCTCTAACTAAATTCATCTGTGCTGTTTATCTCTCCCCTAACTCTCCTGACTATAGTAAATTTTTTGACTGTTTAACTTCCAAAGTGGAGCACATTCTGTCCCTCTACCCTTTCGCAGAGATTTCCATTCTTGGAGATTTCAATGTTCACCACCAAATTTGGCTTTCCTCTCCCTTCACTGACCATTCTGGTGAACTGGCCTTCAACTTTGCTATCCTCCATGACCTAGAACAACTGCTGGAACACTCTACTCATATTCCTGACTGTCTTAGAGACATGCCCAACATTCTTGACCTCTTCCTCACCTCTAATCTTTCTGCTTAGGCTGTCACCCTTTCATCTCTGCTGGGCTCCTCCGATCACAATACCATTTCTGTATCTTGTCCTATTTCTCTAATTTCCTCTTCAGGATCCTCCAAAGTGGAGGTGCCTCTGGCATTTTGCCTCTGCCAGTTGAGGGGGACCTGAGTAGGTAATAAGCTGATTTTCCCTGGAATGATTACTGTTTCTGTGTCAGAGACCCATCTCTTTGTGATGCATGCATAACAGAGGTGATAGTGTCTGGCATGAAGTCACACATTCCTCATTCTTTCTCTCAACCTAAACCTTCTAAACCTTGGTTTAACACAGCCTGTTCTCATGCTATTCATGATAGAGAGGTTGTCCATAAAAGGTACTTGAGCCTTCATCTCCTGAATTTCATGCACTTTATATCTCTGCCCGGAATCATGCCAAGTCTGTTCTTCAATTTAATAAACACTCCTTCATGAATAGAAAATTTCAAAATCTTTCAAACTCAAACTCCCATCTAGACTTCTAGCATCTAGCCAAAAAACATCTCCAATAACTTCACTTCTTCATCTTTCCTTCCTTTATTTCATCCTGATGGCACCACTGCCATCTCTTCTGTCTCTAAAGCTGAACTTTTCTTTCAAACCTTTGCTCACAACTCCATCTTGGATGATTCTGGGCTTGTTCCTCCCTCTGACTATTTCATGTCTACTATTAACATTTTTCGTAATGATGTTTTCCATACCCTCACTGGCCTATGGTCCTGATGGGGTCCCTCCTATTGCTCTCAAAAACTGTGCTTCTGTGCTTGCACCTTGCCTGGCTAAACTCTTTCAACTTTGTCTATCAACTTCTACCTCTCCTTCTTGCTGGAAGTTTGCCTACAATCAGCCAGTTCCTAAAAAGGGTGACCATTCTGATCCCCCAAACTATCGTCCTATAGCTTTAATCTCTTGCTTGTCTAAAGTTTTTTAATCTATCCTCAATAGGAAGATTCTCCACCATTTGTCACTTCACAATCTTCTATCTGATCACCAGTATGGCTTCCGTCTTTAGCTTTCCTTACTGAGTGTTGTTCATCCTCTTTAGAGACTTCAGTGAAACTTTTGCTGTCGTGTTAGACATATCAAAATCTTTTGATAGAGTCTGGCATAAAGCTTTGATTTCAAAACTGCCCTCCTTTGGTTTCTATCCTTTTCTCTGTAACTTTATCTCAAATTTCCATTCTGACCGTCCTATTGCTGCTGTGGTAGACGGCCACTTATCTTCTCCTAAATCTATTAATAGTGGTGTTCTTCATGGTTCTGTCCTGTCACCCATTCTCTTTCTATTATTCATTAATGACCTTCTTAACCAAACTTCTTGCCCTATCCACTCCTACGCTGATGATACCACCCTACATCTTTCCACGTCCTTTCAGAGATGACCAACCCTTCAGGAAGTCAACAGATCACACAGGGACGCCACAGAACGCCTGACTTCCGATCTTTCTAAGATTTCCGATTGGGGCAGAGAAAATCTAGTAGTTTTCAATGCCTCAAAAACTCAATTCCTCCATCTATCAACTCGACACAACCTTCCAGACAACTATCCCTCTTCTTCAATGACACTCAACTGTCTCCCTCTTCCACAATGAATATCCTCGGTCTGTCCTTTACTCATAATCTTAACTGGAAACTTCACATCTCATCTCTTGCTGAAACCGCTTCTATGAAGTTAGGCATTCTGAGGCATCTCCACCAGTTTTTTTTGCCTCCCCAACTGCTAACTCTGAACAAGGGCCTTATCTTCCCCTGTATGGAGTACTCTTTGCATGTGTGGGGGGTTCCAGTCACACAGTTTTACTAGATAGGGTGGAATCAAATGCTTTTCATCTCATCATCTCCCTCCTCTGACTGACTGTCTTCAGTGTCTTTCTCACCACCGACATGTTGCCTCTCTTTCTATCTTTTATCGCTATTTTCATGCTAACTGCTCTAGTGATCTTGCTAATTGCATGCCTCCCTCCTCCTGTGGCCACGCTGCACAAGGCTTTCTTCTTCCTCTCATCCCTATTCTGTCCAACTCTTTAACGCAAGAGTTAACCAGTACTCTTTATCATTCATACCTTTCACTGGTAAACTCTGGAAATCCCTTCCTGCTTCTGTATTTCCAACTTCAAACGACTTGTCTTCTTTTAAGAGGGAGGTATCGAGGCATTTCCTCCCTGATTTTGGCTGACGCTTCTCTTGTAGAAAACCAGCACTCAAGTGTGCCTTTTTTTTTTTTTTTTTTTCTCCCTTGGCTGGCCCTCTTCCCTACATAAAAAAAATAAATAAATAGAAAAAAAAATAAATAAATAAATAAAAAAGTCCTACTCTAAAGGCTTGTCCACACCAGGAAAGTCTGTTTGGAAAGTTTGCAAACAGGTTCCAAACAATGTTTCTTGTCCAGACCTCAGTTGTTGTCATGATAGTGGTGAGCGTAGAGGTTGAAGAAAAAAAAAAGATGGGTGAGGAAAAGGAGCCTTTTATGGTGACTTGCTTCTATAATCTGCCCTTGTTACACCCAATAATGCTGGGGCTAAACATTGCAATTTAATAAGTTCTAGCTTTCTAAGTAGACCGCATAGTGTTTTCACTGCAAGCCTTTTAGTGGATAGTGGATACTGGTAACTGACTATCATTACACATACATACAGTGGCCACAAAAAAAAAGTACACATCACTGAATTTTGGTTAATAAAACTATACAATACAAAATGGGGCAGCTTTATTTATCTTATAATTAGTATTAAGACATATTCCTCTTGGACTTCAGAACACTCTAGTCTAGATCATCCTGGGCATGGAAGCAGCAAGGCTGGAGAAGTATGAGGCATCAAAGTAGATCCATATCTTTTTCAGCTCCTCTGTCAGGTTCTTGATGCTGCTGAGAAGCAAATTCTCCAGCTTGGTCTTCATTACTTACTAGGCATTTTCGATGTGATTTAGGTCTGGGGAGTTACCTGGCCAGTCAAGAACACATATATTGTTTTTCACTATGAACTCCTTGACAGCCTTGGACTAATGTGCTGGTACTAAGTCGTGCATTGAGTATTTTTCATTGTGAATGCTCCAAAATTTCAGCATGTGCTCCTCCAAGACCTCAATGTAATTAATTGCTTTCATTGTCATATTCTTGGGAAGAAAGTAGAGTCCAACAGAACCCTTATGACCAGTGAGTGCCTCCCACATCATAATACTGTTTGAGTGTTTAACCATTTTGACAGTGTAGCAAGGATTATAACGGGACACATTACTGGGCCTCCTCATGACCTTGGAGTCACCCCTGACCAGCCAGAATGTGCTTTAATCGCTAAACAATACTTTCTGCCAGTCTGCCAATGTCCACTCCAGCAGAAATCCAGATGTTGCTTCTTCATAACCTCTATCAGAAGCAGGTTCTTGCCAACACAGTGTGCAGCCAATTTTAAGTCCTGAATGCAGTGTGTTCACACCGAAACGTTCTGCAGAAGGTTGCAGTGTTTCTCTTTCGAGCTGATGGCTCTAATCGAAGGATCTTCCTTCACCTCTCTTGCCAAGAACTTGCCTGTGTGCGGAGACATCTTCCTTGGTGTCCCAGAGCCTGGTTTTCTGGCTGGTACAGCACCAAGACGGAGGTTCTCTGCTGCAGTTTTTAGCTTGTAAATTGTCCTCCTTGTCACCTTTAATTCTGCCGCTACACGTATGACAGACCAGCCTTTGACTAGGAGGGCAAAGGCCCGGGTTTTATCTTGAAGAGACAGCAGTGCATAACCCATAATAATGCATGTGGGGTATCTGGTAGCAAGTCGAAGTTGGTGTGCAAGAAGCAAGTAGGAGCGCTCAGGAACAGCATAACAAAAACCCTCAATGTAGAAGCGCTGTAGGCATACTGAGGCCTAGTGTGGTAAGCAACAATGAATAGAAGAGGGCTCTAGCCGACCAACATCATCACTAGCTCCACCCGCTCTGCTGGTGGCGGGAACGCAAATAAACACTATACAGATATTCACATACTTTTTTATTGCGCTGAAATGCATACATTGTTTTTTTGTGGCCACTGTACATACATACATACATACATACACATACACACACAAACACACACCAAAACACTCCCTACATATGATGAGAAATATCACAAAGTCCTCACCTTATCATTTTCCCACTTCAGCAGGAAGGAGGCATGTGCTGGCGAGTCTTCAGGATTGCCATCACCATCATTAGTCCTGGTCTCTTCCTCCTTCGTTATAACTTCTGCCTCCTCTCCCTCAGTGCCTTTTTCTTCCTTTTGGGTCCCAGAAGTGCCACAGTCTTGCTGCCTGGTTGTGGTGGTGCTAATACAGTAACTGTCTATGTCAGGACTTAACTGGAGTTCCCTTTGAGCAGAGCTGCATCCCAGCCGTCTGCCCTTCGATCCTTCCCCTTGTCGAACTGGACTGCCACGCCACCATCGCTTGAGGTTCTCTTTGCCTGGTGCAGATGGCAGGTGGCGATTCGAGGGAGACTCTTCACTCTCTAAAAAGGAAAGGGAGACAGTGCCAGAGTGAAGGATTCATTGTGCTGGAGTTTGAAGACAGCACAACCTTGGCCCTTAAGCATCACTTACATGGTAAAAAGAGAGAGAGAGAGAGAGAGAGAGAGAGAGAGAGAGAGAGAGAGAGAGAGAGAGAGAGAGAGAGAGAGAGAGAGAGAGAGAGAGAGAGAGAGAGAGAGAGAGAGAGAGAGAGAGAGAGAGAGAGAGAGAGAGAGAGAGAGAGAGAGAGAGAGAGAGAGAGAGAGAGAGAGAGAGAAATTTTATTGACTTTTCAATACGTTACATACATAACGTATTGAAAACGTATTGGTGTTCTATAGTCAAGGTCCAATGAGCCATGGCTCTATTATGGACCTGATAATTAACCTAAGGAGGCACAAATGCATGTTGAGGCCCTCCTACCTCTAGATTATGTACAAAACTCGGACAAATACGAATGTGAAAAGTGACAATACTAACAGAAGTAATAAATAATGATAACTGTAATAATGATATTAATGATAATAATAAAATAAAAAATCATGATTAATAATAATAAAGATAATAATAATAATAATGATTATGATAATAATGTAATAATGATTACAACAAAAAAATAATATTAAATCACTAATAGTGGGAATAGAGAAAAAAAATTACAGCATGCAGTAATACTGGTAATAATAATAATAATAATAATAATAATAATAATAATAATAATAATAATAATAATAATAATAATAACAATAATAGTAATAGTGGTTACAGTAATACTAATGTCAATATAAAACAGTTGTAATACGCACTGACATAGTATTACGTCATGTATTACAGTAACAATTCATTTATACTTTCCTAAAATAAATTATTTTAGTTTGCTTTTGAATTTAATGCAGGATGTAATTTCCTTGATATGTTAAGGGAGCTGGTTCCAGTGTTTGGCTCCTCGGTATACAACACTCTGCTGGGCGTGACTTGTTCTACATAGTCGGGTCTGTAAGTTGGTATGTCTAGTGCCAGCTCAGTCTTTTACAATATAGCTAACATTTACAGGAGAGGAGTGTAGGGCTGTGTGCACAAATAAGCATGTTTGTAGGTGTGTGATGTCTGGCAGTTTCAACAACTTGTAGCTTGTGAAGAGTGAGTGTGTGGCCGTAGCGTTGGCGGTGAGAAGTGATGCATAATAGCTTTCTTTGTTCAATAGAGACTATCGATATATGTATTATAAGCTCACCCCCATAGAGCACAATAATATAAGATATGAGGATATGCTAAGGAATTGTATATTTGTTTAAGACTGTCTTCATCCAAATAGTCTCTGATCCTGTATAATACACCAGTTACTTTACTTAGGTTTGTTTTTATGGATTCTACATGTGATTTCCACCTTAAGAAATTAACCAGTTGAATACCAAGGAATCTTATTTCATTTACTTGAGTCAGAGATAGACTATTAATTCTTATGTTAATCTGTGGTATTTGAGTCATTAGTGTGTGGGATATCATGTACTTTGTTTTCGTGATATTGAGAGTTAATTTGTTGCATTTGATCCAGTTTGTCACATGGCTCAATTCTTGGTTTATTATATATATTCAAATTCATTTACATTTTTTCCAGATAATCGTCATTAATATTATATAAAAGGAGCAATAAAGGACTGAGAATTGAGCCTTGTGGTACACCAATACAGTATTTATTATATAGGAAGATGCTGAATTGTTGTAAACTGTATATTGCTGTCTATGACTTAAATAACTTTTAAACCAGTTGTTGGTTTGTCCTCGAATTCCGTAGACTTCAAGTTTCTTCAGTAATATGGAGTGAAATGGTATCAAATGCTTTCATTAGGTCAAAAAATATGGTTACTGGATATTGTTTATCGTTGATGGTATTGTAGATGTGTTGGGAAAGCTGGTGGACTGCTAACTCTGTGTTATAATTGGCTCTGAAACCACACTGATGTTGTGACAGTAATGAATGGTTATATAAATATTCCACAAGTCTTGAATCCATAATTTTTTTGAATATTTTACTAATACATAGTAATACTGATATGGATCTGTAATCGAGATGAAGAATTTTATCGCCTCTTTTGTGTATGGGAGTGACACGAGCTACCTGAAGCTTTTTAGAAAACACTCCTTCCTCAAAAAATTTGTTGATTATGTAAGCAAGATATGGTGATATTATACTACTGCATTTTTTTATTACTTTTATATCTATATTATCACACCCTGTGGAAGTTAGCTTAAGGCTTTTTATTACAGTTTCTACTTCATATGCACATGTTGACTGAATAAAGAAAGAAAAGGAGTTGGGTTAAGCAAGAGGCTCATGAAAGACAGTGGTGAGTGTTCAACGTTTTGAGCTCAATCATTAGCAATGTTACAAAAATAATGATTAAAGGATTCTGCTATTTCATGATTTGTCAACAAGTTTTTATCTGAAAAATTCACGGATGTTGGAAGCTAATGACAATTTTTGCCCATTATATTATTGAGTGTTTCCCATGTTTTGTTACTGTTTCCAGCATTATCTTTGAATTTAGATTTATAGTAATTTTCTTTTGCTGATGTTATTTAGGAAGCTAGGGTATTTCTGTATCTTTTAAATCTAGTTTCGTAGGTAATTGGCCACTTGGCATATAATTTTTGGATTCTGTTGTTCCTTAATTAATGGACCTTATACCTTCATTTATATGTGGTTTGTTGGTGTGTTTTTCCTTAATTGTGTGTTCTTTTATAGGGAAATGCTTGTTGTAAAGGTACGTAAATCTATCCATATACGTATTGAAATGGTCATCTACTCCAGTATTTGCAATTTCTTTCCAATCAAACTCTATCAATTCTATTGCAAAATTATCAATATTGTTGGTAGAATATTCTTATTGAAATTTTGATCTTTGGAGACTGTGAATTAGGCATTGGCACAGAAAATGAGCTAAGAACTGGAATTGATCACTGATGGTTGTGTACAAAATACCCCTGGAAATATAATCATGCACGTCATTGGTCCATATATGATCTATTATTGTGGCTGACTTTTCTGAAACTCTAGTGGGTTTGTTTATGACAAGAACAACCATGTGGGAGTAAAAGAGGTTTGAAAAATTCTGAGTGTGTCCACTATGTGCTAAAAGATTTGTATTATAATATAGCATTTAATGTTAAACATGGACACAGTTTCTCACTCCCTCCAGGTGGTCCGCAGCACCAAGCTTCTAGGTGTCTTGGTGGACGATCAGTTATCATGAAAGCAGCATGTTTACACCATCATCAGGTCAGCCTCATACAAGATCTATATGCTGCGCTGACTCAGGTCCCTGGGTGCACCGGTAGATGAGCTGAAGGGAGTGTACCTCACCTTTATACTCCCTAAGCTCATGTACGCCGTCCCAGCGTGGTCCTCCTCCCTGAACCTCACACAACGACAACAGCTGGAGAGAGTTTAGAAGAGGGCGTTCAGGGTCATCCTTGGGCCTGCCTACAGGTTCTACAAGGACGCCCTGACCTGCCTGAGTCTGCCGAGGCTGGCCATAAGACACCAGGAAGCCTTGGAAAAATTTGGGGAAGGGCTGCTGCATCATCCACGTCTCCACCACCTGCTACCCCCAGACGTGCCTCCCCCTGCCCACGCCACCCGACACCAGAATCGCGTGGCGTCCTTAAGAGCACCGCGCACTGACCAGTACCACCTTAGCGCGGTGCCCACTATGGTGCGAGCCATAAATAAATAAATAAATAAGTAAATTCTTGGCTAAGTTAGATCCATTGTTAGGTTAAGCATTTCATTGTTTTAATGTCCCCCCCTGTACATTTTCAGTGTAAATTTTTTGTTGCACAGCCAAATTAATAAACCGTATATTATTATTATTATTATTTATATGTTCTAGATTTAACAAGAAAACAGAAGAGAGAGAGAGAGAGAGAGAGAGAGAGAGAGAGAGAGAGAGAGAGAGAGAGAGAGAGAGAGAGAGAGAGAGAGAGAGAGAGAGAGAGAGAGAGAGAATTTTAGATGAAAGTTGAAGATCCCTATAATAAGATATAAAAATCTAATTAGAACAAATGAATTAGTGGAGTCATTGAAAAATTTCCAAACTAATTACAACAAACAAAAATTTGCTTACACTCAGAAAGATGACACATGACACAACTGTGATAGGAAAAAAAGAACATTAAATAAAAAAGACACAAAAAAAAATCCTGTACAGTACTGAAGGCAAGTTACATGATTAATCTCTTGAGGTCTGAGGCCAAGCTGTATGGAGGCAAACTGTTGCCATTACTGTGCTCACCTGATTCTGAGCTACAGCTGGAGAGGCGCTTAATGTCTGGCTCCCTTGAATCAGGTGATGAAGCTTCCTGTGAGGCCATGGTGTTGGGGTCTGTGGAGATGAGGGAACAAGATATGCTTAGCTATTTTTCTTGTTTTGCCTTCCTTTACGTAAGACAGGCATGACCAAGGAAAAGACCTACTCAAAGGAGAGCTGAATGTGTGTGTGTGTGTGTGTGTGTGTGTGTGTGTGTGTGTGTGTGTGTGTGTGTGTGTGTGTGTGTGTGTGTGTCCTTCCAGCTTCTGTCACCAGCACCAGGTCTTGCTTGTATATCTTTTCAGTGCCATTAATTAATTTATACAATGAAGGTTGGCAGTCCCATTTCCTTAGCCTTTCTTCATATGTTAGGTCCTTCAGTTATTGCACCATCTTTGTTGCTATCCTCTGAATCCTTTTTAATCTTCTTATATCCTTTTTCAAGCTCGGCGACTACACCTCTGCTGGATACTCCAACTTTGGATGTATCATACTCATATTTTTTTTCATCATATCCTTGTCCACGTACTGAAATGCCACCCATATATTAGTCAACATTTTATATGTTGTTCCAAATATTTTAATGTGCTTTTCAGGGCTCAGAGTTTCTTGTATAACCACTCCCAGATCTTTTTCCTCTTTAGTCTTCATTATTTGTTCCTCTCCCATCAAATAGTTCCCTACTGATCTTCTCTTACTCTTTCTTAATTCCATTACATGGCATTTCTTGGCATTGAATTCTAATTTCCCCTTCTTACTCCACTCATATATTTTGTCTATATCTTCCTGCAGCAGCAAGCAGTCTTCTCAGGTCTTAATTACTCAACAATTTTGTATCATCAACAAACAAATTAATATAACTGTTTACTCCATACTGTATGTTGTCTACATATACCTGGAACATAATGGGGGCTAACACTGACTCCTGTGGCACTCCACTTGTCACTTTACTCCAGGATGAGTATGTATCTATGATCACAGTTCTCATCTCTCTGTCCTTCAAGTAATCCCTTATCCAATCTAATACTTTTCTTCTCAGTCCTCCTATGTTCTACAACTTCCAAAGTAGTCTGCTATGTGGGACTTTACCTTTTTTATGTCCAGGTACACTGTGTCCACTCACCCATCTCTGCTCTCTAGTCCTTTTATAACTCCTGAGTTAAAACTTAGTAAATTTGACACACATGATCTTCCTGTCCTAAATCCAAATTGTTTCATATATATATATATATATATATATATATATATATATATATATATATATATATATATATATATATATTTTTCTCTCTCTCTCTCTCTCTCTCTCTCAGATATTTAACCCATTATTCTTTGATAACAATTTCACATATCTTTTCCACAACACTTGTAAGGGACACCAGTCTGTAATTTAATGGCTTAGCTGACTTTCCTTCTTTGAATATTTGGGATTATGTTGGCTCTCTTCCATTCCAGTGGTACTCTCCCTTCCTTTAATGAGATGGTAACCATTTTCCAAATTGGTTCCAATAATTGATCTTTACATTCCTATAGTGCCCAGCCCGACACACCGTCTGGTCCCATTGCTTTTCTGACACAAAAATTTTCTAGCTGTCCAATTTATTGTTTGTGCACTATGATTTCCTGCAAGCCTGTACAATACAATATCCTATTTGGTTCAGTAAAATCCACTTCTTCAGTGAACACAGTCTTGAAGCTCTCATTTATCATTTCACTCATTTCCTCTGCTGTTTGGTATGTCTTCCCTTCTTTAACTATTTTCTTCACTTCTGTACTGTGTTGATTCTTTCATCCACTGATCCATTGTATTCACCATAGTTAATTGTAACATCTTGCTCCACGATCCAGCATTACCCATACTTCCATCTCTCTCCTGTTTTCTCTTTTGCAGTTGAAGTTTCCTACTAGTAGTATTTTTCCATCTTTTTTTTATCATATTAGCCAAAAACTTAATCACCTCCCTTTGCATTTCCTTATGTTCTTCTGTTCTCCATGTATTGGTCTTTGGTGGCACATGCGTGACTATGATTCACTTTTTTTTTTTTCATTTCTTTGGTCTTGATTATTACTCCCATTACTTCTGCCATGGAAGTAATGGGACATTACTCCATAGTGCACTTCCTCCACACATATATCACAACGAACCATTATTAGCACTCCTCCTCTCCCTTTTCCCTTTCTGTTTCTTCTCCAACTTTTATATCCCACTTCTGTGAAGCTAGCATGGACCTTCCCCTTTAACTTTGTTTCTACTATGCAAATTAGATCCAGTTGTTTCACCTTCAAATAGTTTTTAACCTCCAACACACTGGACAACAACCCATCTATATTTGTATATGTCACTCTTAATTTCTTGCCTCTCCCTCCACTTTGTGTGTGTGTGTGTGTGTGTGTGTATTTACCTAATTGTATTTACCTAATTGTAACATACGGAAAAGAGCTATGCTCGTGTTGTCCCGTCTCCATATCTATTAATGTCCAGCTTTTCTTAAAATCATGAATATTCCTTGCGTTGACCACTTCCACGTCTAAACTATTCCATGCTTCCACCCTTCTATGAGGAAGCTATATTTTTCACATCTCTCCTATAAGTGGCCATTTTAGTTTTTCCCATGCCCTCTCGACATTCTTCCATTCCACATACACAGATCTTCCCTATCCATTTTTCCATGCCAATCATCACTCTGTATATTGCTATCAGGTCTCCCCTTTCTCTTCTGTTTTCCAGGGTTGGAAGTTGCATTCTTTTCAGTCTGTCTTCATAAGTCAAATCTCTTAAGTCAGGCACCATTTTGTTGCAGCCCTCTGTACTTTCTCTAGTTTCCTTATGTGTTTCTTTAAGTTCGGAGCCCACTGTATTGTTGCATATTCAAGCCTCGGTCTTATCATTGCAGTAATTATTTTCTTCATCATTTCTTCATCTAGATATCTGACGCCACTCTTATGTTCCTCAATAAGTTCAATACTTCTCCAATTATTTTGTTTATATGTCTCTCTGGCGATAGGTCATTGGTAATTGTCACCCCAAGGTCTTTTCTTCATGACTGGTTTTATGTCTTCATTTCCTATCTTGTACATACTCCTGATTCTTCTTTCACTCTTGCCAAACTCTATTTTCTTGCATTTTGTCGTGTTGAACTCCATTTGCCATGTACAGCTCCATTTCCATATTCTGTCCAAGTCTTCCTGGAGTAGTTCGCAATCTTTGTCACATCTCACTTTTCTTAACAATTTTGCATCGTCTGCAAATAGGCTCACATAACTGGACACCCCATCCACCATGTCATTTATGTAGACTGCGAACATTACTGGTGCCAACACTGATCCCTGTGGAACTCCACTCTCCACCAATCCCCATTCTGATGGTCTGTCCTTAATTATTGTTCTCATTTCTCTTCCTACCAAAAGTCTTCCATCCATTTTAGTAAACTGCCATGCACTCCTCCTACCATTTCAAGTTTCCAGATCAGTCTCTGGTGTGGTACCTTATCAAAGGCCTTTTTTAAATCCAGATATATTCCATCAGCCCAACCATCTCTTTCCTGTATTACATCTATCACCCTCGAATAGTAACATATCAGGTTTGTCGTGCATGAACGCCCTTTCTAAAACCAAATTGACACTCACAAAGTATGTCATTTTCTCCAAGAAGTCTGTCCATCTATTCTTCACCACCCTCTCACACATCTTAGCTACCACACTTGTAAGTGACACTGGTCTATAGTTCAATGGGTCTCTCTTGTTACCTGATTTATAGATTGGGACAATGTTAGCTCTTTTCCAGTCTTGGGGCACTACACCTTCCCTTAATGAGGCATCAATTACTTCACAAACTTTTTCTGCCAATTGCTCCCTGCATTCTCTTAAAATCCATCCTGATACCCCATCAGGTCCCACAGCTTTTCTCACTTCTAAACTCCCCATCATGTTCTTGATCTCCTCCACAGTTACTTGAAACTCCTTCATAATCCCTTTCTGTTCCATTACCAGTGGTTTGTCAAAAGCAGTCTCCTTTGTGAATACCTTCCGAAAGCATCCATTCATAGCCTCTGCCATTTCCTGGGATCTTCACTGCATACTCCATTTACTTCTAAACTTTCAATACTTTCTCTATTTTTGATGTTGTTGTTCACATGTCTGTAAAAAGCCTTGGTTGGTCTTTACATTTATCAATTATATCCTTTTCTTGTTTCTTTCTTTCTTCTCTTCTAATCAACACATATTCATTTCTTGCTCTTTTGTAACTTTCCCACTGCTTAATCCGTCTTTTCCTTCTCCACCTCTTCCATGCATCCTCTTTTCTTGTTCTAGCCTTTTCACATCTATCGTTAAACCAGTCCTGCTTTCCAACTTCTCTATGTTGTCTTATTGGTACAAATTTTTCTCACCTTCTTTGTATATTTTATAAATTCCTTCCACTTTTCATTTGCTCCTTAGCACTCTTGAATTTCATCCAATTTGTCTCTTGAAAGAATTTCTTTAGGTTTCCAAAATCTGTCTTGGCATAATTCCATCTTCCCACTTTATATTCTTCATTTCTTCTAGATTTCTCTTCATCTATCACCTTGAACTCCAAAACTGCATGATCACTCTTTGCTAAAGGGCACTCCACCCTCATCTCCTCAATGACCATTGGCTCTGTACTAAAGACCAAGTCCAGTCTTGACGATGCTCCCTCTCCTCCAAACCTAGTATCTTCTTTGACCCACTGAGTTAACACATTTTCCATTGCCAGTGTCAATAGTGTATTTCCCCATGTTGTCTCTGATCCTTCCATTGACCAGTCCTCCCAACACACCTCTTTACAATTAAAATCTCCCATCATTATAGTTCGTTCACAGCCACCCAACATTTCTTCCAGACATGTTCCTGTATCACTTATCATTTCTTCATATTCCTGTACTGACCATGCATTTGTCTTAGGTGGTACGTACACCACTATGTAGTGCCTCTTTTTCCTTCATTAGTTTCTGCTCTGATCTTTAGCACTTCTGCCTTTCCCATACCTTCTTTCACTTGATCCACCTTTATATCTTTTTTAACCAGCAACATCACTCCTCCTCCCATCTTACCTACTCTATTTCTTTTCCAAACATTATATTTCCCTTCTCCAACCATCATCAGGTCTTCTCCCTCTCTCAGTTTTGTTTCAGTAAGACCCACAATATCTGGGTTCTTGTCCCTCAAGTAATCGTTGAGTTCTAAAATCCCCGATATCACTCCATTTATGTTGGAATACATTACATTTCGCTCATATGTAAGTTTCTTTAGTCCTTTCTTGCTGTACTTTTCTGGGTTATGAACCACTTCCTCAGTCTCATATCCAAGATTCTCCAGAAAAACTCTTTCTTCTCTCTTCTGTCCTCTCTTCATTTTTTTCAAAGCCTCCTTTCTCAACTCATTTAACATTTCTCTTTCCTTTTCACCGAGATCTCTTCTCAACCAAATCTTCCTTGTTGTTTCCTGCTGGGCTAGCCTCCATGACTTCTCCACCAATTCATCTACATCCTTTTGTGACTTAAGTTTGATTCTTATTGGCCTCATACCTTCTCTTGTGAACTTTCCAATTCTATGGAAGTCCTCTATTTCTTGTACTAGGTCTTTTCCTCCTCCTGCACCACATTAATGATATTATTTATCACCTTTTTATGTTTTCTCTCTCTCCATTTTACTCGGTGTCTTATCCTCCTCCACACCAAATATCACCACACATCTCTTTTTGTCTACAGTTTCCCTCACCAATGTCTCATTTGACTTAATAACCTTCACCACTTTCTCAGCTATCTTCTCTTCTATGATCTGTTGATCTATAATTTCAGCAAGGCCCAAAGTTTTCTCCCCTGACTCTTTGATTTCCTTTTCCAGACTTGCAACTTTGTAATTTACCTCCTTTCTTTCCACTTCCTGACTTTTTCCATTCAGCCTGCTTCTCCATCACTTTTCCTAGAGATTCTCCACATTTTCGCAATTCACTTTAATTAGCTTAACTTCCTCTTTCAGTGCTGCATTTTCCTTCTTCATATCGGCACAGTCTCTCTTTACATTGTCATAACTCGTTTCCAGGCCCTCATACTTTTCAAACAGTTTTCAATTTTACCTTCTAACTCCAGAATTTTCTTCACATAAGCTCTTCTCCATTATTCCTTGAAACCCTGTGAAGTCTGATTCCTCTTTCGAGTTCACGGCCGCCATGTTGCGCAGACGTAAACAAACCAGCTGATGGCTCAAACGCAGGCTACAGTTTATATTTACCTTCACTGGACATTATTTTGCTAATCAACAGTTAACATGACTATATGGAGACGGGACAAACATTACCAGCTCCTTTCCCACCTTGGTTACTCTTAGGTAACTGTAGAATTATAGATGATTGCTCTGGAGCTCAGCGACCACCTCCGCCATCGACGATGTCCCGTGTGTGTGTGTGTGTGTGTGTGTGTGTGTGTGTGTGTGTGTGTGTGTGTGTGTGTGTGTGTGTGTGTGTGTGTGTGTGTGTGTGTGTGTGTGTGTGTGTGTGTGTCCACATACACAGATCTTCCCTATCCATTTTTCCATGCCAATCATCACTCTGTATATTGCTATCAGGTCTCCCTTTCTCTTCTGTTTTCCAGGGTCGGAAGTTGCATTCTTTTCAGTCTGTCTTCATAAGTCAAATCTCTTAAGTCAGGCACCATTTTGTTGCAGCCCTCTGTACTTTCTCTAGTTTCCTTATGTGTTTCTTTAAGTTCGAGCCCACTGTATTGTTGCATATTCAAGCCTCGGTCTTATCATTGCAGTAATTATTTTCTTCATCATTTCTTCATCTAAATATACGAACGCCACTCTTATGTTCCTCAATAAGTTCAATACTTCTCCAATTATTTTGTTTATATGTCTCTCTGGCGATAGGTCATTGGTAATTGTCACCCCAAGGTCTTTTTCTTCATGACTGGTTTTATGTCTTCATTTCCTATCTTGTACATACTCCTGATTCTTCTTTCACTCTTGCCAAACTCTATTTTCTTGCATTTTGTCGTGTTGAACTCCATTTGCCATGTACAGCTCCATTTCCATATTCTGTCCAAGTCTTCCTGGAGTAGTTCGCAATCTTTGTCACATCTCACTTTTCTTAACAATTTTGCATCGCCTGCAAATAGGCTCACATAACTGGACACCCCATCCACCATGTCATTTATGTAGACCGCGAACATTACTGGTGCCAACACTGATCCCTGTGGAACTCCACTCTCCACCAAGCCCCATTCTGATGGTCTGTCCTTAATTATTGTTCTCATTTCTCTTCCTACCAAAAGTCTTCCATCCATTTTAGTAAACTGCCATGCACTCCTCCTACCATTTCAAGTTTCCAGATCAGTCTCCGGTGTGGTACCTTATCAAAGGCCTTTTTTAAATCCAGATATATTCCATCAGCCCAACCATCTCTTTCCTGTATTACATCTATCACCCTCGAATAGTAACATATCAGGTTTGTCGTGCATGAACGCCCTTTTCTAAAACCAAATTGACACTCACAAAGTATGTCATTTTTCTCCAAGAAGTCTGTCCATCTATTCTTCACCACCCTCTCACACATCTTAGCTACCACACTTGTAAGTGACACTGGTCTATAGTTCAATGGGTCTCTTGTTACCTGATTTATAGATTGGGACAATGTTAGCTCTTTTCCAGTCTTGGGGCACTACACCTTCCCTTAATGAGGCATCAATTACTTCACAAACTTTTTCTGCCAGTTGCTCCTGCATTCTCTTAAAATCCATCCTGATACCCCATCAGGTCCCACAGCTTTTCTCACTTCTAAACTCCCCATCATATTCTTGATCTCCTCCACAGTTACTTGAAACTCCTTCATAATCCCTTTCTGTTCCATTACCAGTGGTTTGTCAAAAGCAGTCTCCTTTGTGAATACCTTCCGAAAGCATCCATTCATAGCCTCTGCCATTTCCTGGGATCTTCACTGCATACTCCATTTACTTCTAAACTTTCAATACTTTTCTATTTTTGATGTTGTTGTTCACATGTCTGTAAAAAGCCTTGGTTGGTCTTTACATTTATCAATTATATCCTTTTCTTGTTTCTTTCTTTCTTCTCTTCTAATCAACACATATTCATTTCTTGCTCTTTTGTAACTTTCCCACTGCTTAATCCGTCTTTTCCTTCTCCACCTCTTCCATGCATCCTCTTTTCTTGTTCTAGCCTTTTCACATCTATCGTTAAACCAGTCCTGCTTTCCAACTTCTCTATGTTGTCTTATTGGTACAAATTTTTTCTCACCTTCTTTGTATATTTTTATATATATGTGTGTGTGTGTGTGTGTGTGTGTGTGTGTGTAATTCACCACCACGGTTGCCTGCTGGTCACCCAGCCAGTCTTCCTCATTATGGAGCGAGCTCAGAGCTCAAAGACCGATCTTCGGGTAGGACTGAGACCACAACACACGTGTGTGTATGTGTGTGTTTACCTAGTTAAATTGTACAGGGTTTGAGTGGGGCTCATAGTGTCCTGTCTCCATGTTTCCATTTATCTAATTTTTCCTTAAAGTTATGCACATTACATGCTGTAACAACTTCATCACTCAATGCATTCCATTTCTCCACCATTCTGTGTAGAAAACTGTATTTGCCAATATCCTTCACACACTGCCTCATCCTGATATTCTTAACATGACCTCTTGTCCTTCTATCTTTTCTGTCACCAGCACCAGGGCCAGGGGTGTGGAGTCGGATTTTCAAAAGTCCGACTCCAACTCCAGTAAATTCAAATGTTGCAACTCCGACTCCGACTCCAGGAAATTTGAAGGTTGCGACTCCGACTCCGTTTTTCTTTTTCTTTTTTTTACAGTACAACGATATAGTCAATTTTTTTTAACATCAGGGATGGTGGCCAAGGGAAAAGATTAAGCAAAATGCCTGCTAGTTGCCACACCCAAAAAAGACAAAAGTAAAGAGAATCAATACTTACATATTTTCGAATCAATCCATAATAAAAGTGTACTTGACGATTATATAATTATCATAAATTAATAAAAATTATCTTTATATGTAATGCTTGATTGGACACATCCTCCACAAAGTCAATTTCTCCCAATTTGCAGGAATCTCCAATCTCCATGAAGTGGAATCTTTATTCGAAAATTTATCACGTAAAGGAGTCGGAGTCGCTCATATTTTTACCGACTCCGACTCTGACTCCAATTCTGGCCAAAAGTAGCCGACTCCTTGACTCCTCGACTTCGACTCCACACCCCTGACCAGGGCTTCCTTGTCCATCTTTTCAATGTTATTGACTATATTGTACATTGTTATTAGGTCTCTTTCTCTTCTATCTTGTAAGGTAAGGTTTGTAGTCCCATTTCCTTCAGCCATTCTTCATAAGTTAGGTCCTTTAACTCCAGCACCATCTATGTAGCAATCTTCTGTATCCGTTCTAATCTTTTTATATCTTTTTTAGACCTCAGAGACCACACCACAGCTACAGATTCCAGCTTTGGACGTGTGTGTGTGTGTGTGTGTAATTCACCTCGGTCGCCTACTGGTCACCCAGCTCGGAGACCACACCACAGCTACATATTCCAGCTTTGGACGTGTGTGTGTGTGTGTGTGTGTGTGTGTGTGTGTGTGTGTGTGTGTGTGTGTGTGTGTGTGTGTGTGTGTGTGTGTGTGTGTGTGTGTGTGTGTGTGTGTGTGTGTGTGTGTGTGTGTGTGTGTGTGTGTGTGTGTGTGTGTGTGTGTGTGTGAGTGTGTGTGTTTAATTTATCTTTTTCCTTTTGTTTAACTTACAAGTTAAGTGGTTCACTTTCACTGTTTGTCTTGCCATTATCAAACAATTTTTTCACTTATCATTAAATAGAAAACACATCCATATTTCATTTCACAGATGTACTTTCCAGTACATCTTCTATCAAATCAAATGATAAAAATAACTTATTAATCTCACTATTCAATCCAGATGTGACACCAGGAGAGTGCAGACAATAGCCACTCACCAGAGGAGCTGAGGACAGAGGCTGGAGACTGATGGCCCTTTGTCACTCCCCTCTGGCCTGTGCAGAATGAGGCAACATTGATTACTAAACTCCTCAAATTCCCAGCCACTCTCTCTCATAGTTATCCCTTTAAATGCATTTCCTAGTGCTTCTAAACAAGAGGCATCAATACAACATGAATAATGAAGCTACTGCTTGGCTCTGTGCTGTGAAGAAAGCAACACCTACTTAGGAACATGTCCATGGGTCCCTTTGGTGAAGCTGATACTGCTCTAGACCCACTGCCAGCCTTGTTCTGAGATGGCAACCTTGGTGACCTGCCCTCAACCACCTGTGAATGGAAGGTGGAACTCAGGAAGAGCTAATTGGAGCAAAAAGTGAAGATAGACAATGAACTATGAAATAATGATGGGGTTGTATACAATTAACAGAGAGATTTAGGCAAACACAGACAAACATAAATACAACTAGCACGTACTTCCATCTGGCGTGCAAAGTCCTCATCTCGTGCACAGAGATCCTGCAGTTCCTTCTGCCGAGAGTGAGCCAGGTCCTTGTCTGCCGCCTGTGCCGTGGGAAAGGGAGTGTGCATCTAGGTATCCATGCAAGCCTGTGTGTGTGTGTGTGTGTGTGTGTGTGTGTGTGTGTGTGTGTGTGTGTGTGTGTGTGTGTGTGTGTGTGTATTTATCTACCTACAGTGGTAGCTTGAGATACGAGCTGCCTGAGATACCAGGTACAATTTGGTCTCTCTCCTACTTAAAACTTCATTTATTCAATGAATAATGTTTACAGGATCGTCAACAAACTCTTCTGTGATTATTAGAGCAGCCAGTCTTCTGTGGGTGGCTATATTTGTACACTCCAGCTGATCAACAGTCCCAAGTGAGGGTTGAGGATGCGGTAGGCTAAGGTCCACTGGAATGCATCCTCCGAGATAAACAAACTTTATAAGAGTAGTTTATCTATTTATATTATCTTTTGTTATGTTTCATTATGTTTTCTTGCAATAATTATTATTTATAAATAACTTTTTCTTACCTGAAAACACAAAAAAATAGGGGTGCTCTTTTTGGGGATGCTGGAATTAATTAATGGTATTTCAATGGATTTCAATGGGAAAATTTTTTTTGAGATACAAGCTCCATCACGGCACGAATTAAACTCGTATCTCAAGGTACCACTGTAGTTGTATATTACAGAGTTTGAGCAGGGCTCATAGTGACCTGTCTCCATACCTATTTTTATTCAACTTTTCCTTAAATTTGTGTACACTTTCTACTGCTACAATCTCTTCTTTCAATCCATTCCAGATGTCCACCATCCTATGTGGAAAACTAATGTTACTCAGACACTGACTTTTCATGATGTTCTTGGAATGTTTTCTTGTTCATCTATCTCTATTCTCCCTTAGTGATACCAGGTCTTGTCTATCCATCTTTTTCATACAGTGTATGTGTTGTACATCTGATTTTGCATGAGTAGAAAAAAAGCAAATAAAAAAAGGAAATAAAATTACATATTCAATGAAATGAAATTTCCCATGTCAGGTACAAAACACTAACAGGCAAAATTTATCCCTCCCTTGCCTCTGCTCTTTGGAGGCGGAGGAAGCAATGACAAACAGCCTTTTTCTTCAAATTAACAAAATACACAAAAAAACAGAGGCCTCAAAAAGATAATAAAAATGATAATACATATACAGAAATAAAATTAATTGAGCAAAAAATAATACAAGGTAAAAGAGAAAGAGAAAAAATCAAAAGCCAAAAATAATAAAAGATATTTACAAACAAATACGTACAGGACTGTAGCTTTATAACAATACGTCAAGCATTGGTAAACACAGCCTTACCTGCAACTGTGTTCCCAAAAGTAGGAGTGTGTAGTTGCTACTTTGAGACACTTGCAGCAACAGTGTTACAACCAACAAAACAGACTAAAGAGGCCTACATACTCACTCTGTTGCTGCCCAGGATGAAGACGGCAGAAAGAGCCATCACTATCAAGAGGACAGGGAGAGTCATCACTATCAAGAGGGCAGAGAGTCATCACTATCAAGAGGGCAGAGAGTCATCACTATCAAGAGGACAGAGAGAGTCATCACTATCAATGAGAGGCTCGGTAACCAGTGAACAAGTGAGATCTTAAGATAATACTGATATAACTTTAGCATGGAGGAGGCCAAGGGGACATCCACAGAACTCATAGCTGTGGTAAGTTGATGTCTCCTGCTGGGAGTTACTTGGCATGCGAAGGAAGCCTGCATGGAGACTCATGAGGTGTGACTGCCTGGAGTGGTTCCATAGGGTAGGCAAGGCGATGTGCCCCCCAGTGTATGACCCCATGATTGATTGACTGATTTAGCATTTTCACTCAAGGACTAAATTCCCTAAATTAGGATTTGATCAAATCATTTCATTAACTTCACTACTGATCAGGATTCATTCAGGATTTAAAAGGCATCATATTTTTGACCAGATATAAACACTGTTGGACCTCGATAACTCGGATCCCGATAAGTCAGACTCTGATTGACCCAGGGACTTAAACGTCAGACTTAAACTGCCTGCCCACTCCCTTTTTCTATTTTTTCTTTCCTGTATTTTGTTTTGTATTGATATTATAAAAAAATCCAATTCTAACTAAAAATTGCATTTTAGCTGTAGTTTAAAATGATACTAAACTAAAGTCAATCAGAATTTAAACTAATTTTGTGAAAGTTTTTTAAATGTAAAAAAAAAAAAAAAAAAAAAACACTGAGATATTCACTTCTAAAGATTTATCATAAATTCATCCTTGTTTTGCTATTTGTATTCATCTGATTGGCATGAAATTTTCACACATGACTGTGTATACAATATTGACATCCTGGAGGATGATATGATGATAACGTATCAGATCCCCACTTCTCTAGAAAGTATTATCTTATTCACTCCTACATAAGGATTGGGAAGGCACCATCAGCAGTATCATGGCAATCTGCTGTTCTGTGACTGAAATGGACACTCTCTGAGTTGTTATTAGTGTGTTGAAGTGAGATAATGATGCAATGAAGTATTTATTACTCATTTGATCCAGCTTTATAACTCTGTCTCAACATAATCTTTTGTAATAGTGTTATTGTGAGTTACGTGATGTATAGTTGTGATGATTAAAGTAGTGAGAAAAAACAGAGTTTGAAAAGATAATAGCATTCTTGTGATATAGAGAGATGGAGAAGCATGGCAATGAGGCACGGGGTGAGGGGTCTTGGAGGGGAGATAACACATGTGAAGGAGGGGAGAAGGGAGGCAAGGATTCATGGTCCAGCTGTCTCCCAATGATACGTTAAGGATTCATGGTCCAGCTGTCTCCCAATGATACGTTAAGGATTCATGGTCCAGCTGTCTTCCAATGATACATTTGTTACTTTGTTTCTTGTTGTCTTCTCTTCTTGAAGTTTCTGATTCTAATTCTCATCAATTTATGGCTGTAAGGACATAGAGAGCTAAATGATGCACCTCCCCTCTTGACTCCTGGCCACATACTGTGTAAAGTTTGAGTCGTGTTATGAAACAACGGCATGAGACATCCAAAATGGCTTCCTAGTGGGATGGGTATTTAATTGTCAAAAAATATAATATACCATCTGGTAATCTAGGGTCTTAAGATTTCAGAGAGACAATAGTAATCTCAAAATAAATAAATCTTACATCCCTCCCTAAAGTCTTTTTTTTTTTTTTTTTTTTTTTTTGAGGTGGGGGAAATTTGTATAAGTCAGACATTCACGTTTGTCAGACCAACCTTTTTTCCTTATTAGTCCATGTTATCAAGAGGTCAACAGTAGTCCATCTCAGAAAGAGCAGGTGAATGGTTGTATTTCAATAATCTATAAATTTTATTATTCTTGCATCTTTCTGCCTGATTCTGTATTTCAACCATCCTATAACTCAAATTCTTTCAAGAGGTTTCAAGACACATATACATAACTTATTGAGCAGGTGAAGGGTTGTATTTCAACAATCTATAAATTTTATTTTTCTTGCATCTTTCTGCCTGGTTCTGTATTTCAACCATCCTATAACTCAAATTCTTTCAAGAGAGAGGTTTCAAGACACATATACATAACTTATTGATGATTCTGCTGACATCTCTTTTGATAATAGTACCTCAGTAAAACCTTTTTTCATTGCTGTTTTGTTAGCCCTGGTCGGTGCTCTAGTAGAAAAAATAGACATTACTAATGATTCTTTGATAGTGCGACACAAACTCATGACTATCTTCCTCTGAATGGCTACAGAAGAAGAAGAAAAGAAGAAAAGAAGAAGAAGAAGAAGAAGAAGAAGAAGAAGAAGAAGAAGAAGAAGAAGAAGAAGAAGAAGAAGAAGAAGAAGAAGAAGAAGAAAGGGGGCAGGCAGGATATGAATAAATGTAACTACTCTGCCTCTGTTTGTCTGTCTATTTGTCTGCCTCTTTGCCACAAAGCACACCCACCTCCAGTTTGAGTGCCAATAAGAAATCTTCTTGAGCCACACTCTGCTGTTGCTGCTGAAGTTCCTGTTGCCGTATTCTTTCCTCCTCCTGGTGGGTAAAGTTATTCTAGGGTGAGATCCAACACATCACCTTGCATCAATCACACACAGATTACAATGCACTCAAACATCAAGTCACTTACACTGTACACACCATCTTTAATTCAAACACTCAAACAACACACCATTTGCACACTCACACACACAGCCTGCCAATTCCACAACACACACTGCAAGATCAAAATTATACTATCAGCCAAAGAAATAATTGCATATACTCAAGCCACACTGTCTTCTTGTCCTATATGCTACAATATGCACACAACATAACACTGTTTTATATCATCACTCAAAACAGTGCAGATCATAGTTATATGTGGAGCCACATCTCCTCATTGCCCTGTCCCATCACATCATCCACACTTCATCTACCAACACACAAAGCCTCATTCCAGTATCACCAAGTATTCACATCATGACAAGAGCCAACAGCATCCACATAGCATTTCAGCAGATACACAGACACACTAGTCATGTCAAAACAGTACTTGGTTACATAAAAAATTCTGATCTATTCATAAAGCTTCTGATTATAACAAGTTACAGCCACAACACATCATTAACTTTCTTCTCCCTACCTGAAGCTGCTGAATCAATCTTATGGATGCAACCTCCTCCTTGTTCTTCCTCTGAATGGCCTCCTGACTCTCCTGTGCCAGAAAGTTCTCATACTCCTGCCGAATTTCACCAGGCTCACAGACTTTCTGTTGCACCTCTTGGGTAGAACCTGAAGTGGGTGAATCAAGATGTTCATAGGTTCTCTGCCAAGATCCTTCCATGTAACAATGAAATAGAAAGGTTCTTGATAAGTAATGACTGTTTTCTACAATTACGAAAGTTTGCCAGCTGCCCATGCTAAAGAAATGTATAGGAGAGTGTATCACAAAAACCTAAGAACCCACATACATATTTTCTAATCACCATTTCTGGAGATGTAACAAGAGTTCTACCAGCAAAATGTTTCAGTAATTTAAGAAAAAATTTAATACAAATATAAAAATGTTGAGCATTAATAGCATGAGTCTCACACTCTTTGAGAGGCTTAGAAGTACAAAATTATTATAAACATTTTTCATATGCAAGCAAACTAGCCTCCTGTCACTGCTATTCCTTACATCAGTTAATATGAATCCCATGCAACACAAAGGAGATAGTTGAGCCATATACAACACTTTGCAAAACTAGCTAGCTTATAGAGCATGTGAGGTTGTCAGATAAAAGATTAGCTCCTGAACTTATCTGCTTAACTAAAATGGAATTGCAGTATTGAAGAAGATAAAGCTAAATTGTTTCCACCCAGTCAAAGACATGTACCCAAGATCTCTTGGCAGTGAGGCTGACACTGTTTACACTATATATCAGGCCACACCCAGACCTTCAAATCACAGAACCAGCTGCCTCACCTAAGATGTCCTTGCCAGCTTGTCGAGCCTCAAGCTGAGCTGAGAAATGTTTCTGGATGGCAGTCCATAGCTTGGCATTCACCAGTGTGTTAGTCTTGGTATTCTTCCTCACCCAAACACTTATTCTGTCAGGCAACAGGTGGTCAAAATCACACCTGCTGTGTTCTACCTTTCCTATGCTAGTATAACATATGTTTTGTTCATAACTGTGCTATTTCTTATTTTGCAATCATCTCAGTACTGCTCAGACATAATGTACACCATAATCTGTTCTTTTATTCCTTGCAAGTGCATATAAATGTTATTGTTTATTGTTCACAACTCAAAAGAGTAATTTAGAGCTTCTGTATGATAGAGATGTAATAAACACTAGAACAATAGTGTGGGACATTGTATTATTCTGGAGAGAGAGAGAGAGAGAGAGAGAGAGAGAGAGAGAGAGAGAGAGAGAGAGAGAGAGAGAGAGAGAGAGAGAGAGAGAGAGAGAGAGAGAGATACACTGTGTAAGTAAGAATCTGGCTTGACCTAATAAATCCTGTATTCCTAGCCTCCTTCAGGGCAGATATCACTTAAAGTACTAATAAAGACACTTACCTGGTGCGACACAGTGGACAGAAGAGGGATGTAACATTCACATGTTCTTGAAAGCAAGAGAGGCATAGGGAGTGGTGGCATGGGAGTGTGACAGGCTCCAGCAGTAGTGAAAGGCAGATGGGACAGGTAACATCCTCCAGAGTAGGGATCACCTCCTTTACCTCAGTCCCTGCCATGGGGTACTGTGCTGCTGTCTTGGCCTGGTACGACACCATCTAGCTTTTCATCTTAACCTGGGAATAGGGAAGAGGTAATCTCAAGCAAGAATTTAGCACAATAATCATTATAATTCTAAAACACTAGAAAATAACTTGATTGAAAATAAAACTATTAGATACATAAAATAAGAGTAGCTGCAAAAGCAATCAGGCCTTCACATCTCAAGCTCTGTGTATGATGTATTTATCTACAACCAGGTATTGTCCACATCCTTATATTATATATATATATATATATATATATATATATATATATATATATATATATATATATATATATATATATATATATATATATATATATATATATATATATATATATATATATATATATATATATATATATATATGTGTGTGTGTGTGTGTTTCACTGTTTGATCTGCTGCAGTCTCTGACGAGACAGCCAGACGTTACCCTACGGAACGAGCTCAGAGCTCATTATTTCCGATCTTCGGATAGGCCTGAGACCAGGCACACACCACACACCGGGACAACAAGGTCACAACTCCTCGATTTACATCCCGTACCTACTCACTGCTAGGTGAACAGGGGCTACACATGAAAGGAGACACACCCAAATATCTCCACCCGGCCGGGGAATCGAACCCCGGTCCTCTGGCTTATGAAGCCAGCGCTCTAACCACTGAGCTACTGTGTGTGTGTGTGTGTGTGTGTGTGTGTGTGTGTGTGTGTGTGTGTGTGTGTGTGTGTGTGTGTGTGTGTGTGTGTGTGTAAAAGAGGAAAGCTGGCCAAGGGCAACATAAAAAAAAGGCCCATGTACTTATTAGTTCCCTTGCAGGTCCGAGAGTAAAAAAAATAAATATACAGGGTGGGGCGCGGATACTTCCCGATTTGAGAATGAAATAAAAACCTGTTCACACTTCACAATTCTTTATTCTTCTTTTATGCCTTTCACACAACATGGGAGATTTACTTTTACACTGTTTTAAAGACAATATCTTTTAAATATCCAACTCTATTGTCAATACACTGATTCAGACGATTTCGGAAGCTTTGGTCAACTCTCTCCAGCATGTTGAGCGGTATATTGGCTATTTCAGTTTGGATGGCGTTCTGTAGGTCTTCCAGGGTCTGTGGACGGTCGTTATAACCCAGGGATTTGAGATATCCCCACAGGAAATAATCACAGGGGGCTAAATCAGTGTGTGCCCACACTGCACGCATTTCAATGGGATTCCTAAA
This sequence comes from Portunus trituberculatus, assembly GCF_017591435.1. Classification (NCBI taxonomy): domain Eukaryota; kingdom Metazoa; phylum Arthropoda; class Malacostraca; order Decapoda; family Portunidae; genus Portunus; species Portunus trituberculatus. The sequence goes on from NC_059300.1 coordinate 30,850,187, forward strand.
AGAAGTTTTTCCTTACCGACTGATTTCCCTGAGAGGAGACAAACTGGCCTACGCGCTCACCTGATTTAGCCCCCTGTGATTATTTCCTGTGGGGATTGGTTTATAACAACCGTCCACAGACCCTGGAAGACCTACAGAACGCCATCCAAACTGAAATAGCCAATATACCGCTCAACATGCTGGAGAGAGTAGACCAAAGCTTATGAAATCGTCTGAATCAGTGTATTGACAATGGAGTTGGACATTTAAAAGATATTGTCTTTAAAACAGTGTAAAAGTAAATCTCCCATGTTGTGTGAAAGGCATAAAAGAAGAATAAAGAATTGTGAAGTGTGAACAGGTTTTTATTTCATTCTCAAATCAGGAAGTATCCGCGCCCCACCCTGTATAAATAAAATAAACAAATAAATGCCTTGAAGCCTCCCTCTTAAATGAAGTCAAGTCATAGGAAATTAGAAATACAGAAGCAGGTACAGAGTTCCACAGTTTACCAAAGAAAAATATGAATGGCTAAGAATACTGGTTAATGCATTAGGTAGTTCAACACAGTAGGAATGAGAGAAAGAAGAAAACCTTGTGCGAGGCCACAGGATAAGAGGAGGCATGCAGTTAGCAAGATCAAAAGAGCAGTTAGCATGAAATTAGCAGTAGAAAATAGCAAGACAATCAGTCAGAGGAGAGGAGCTGATAAAATGAAAAGCTTTTGATTCCACTCTATCTAATAAAACTGTGTCAGTGGAACATCCCTCTGCCCCAACATGCACAGAGTACTCCATACATGGGTGGATAAGGCCCTTATACAGAGTTAGCAGTTGGTGGGGTGAGAAAAACTGGCAGAGATGTCTCAGAAAACTGTGAAGTTTGCAGCTTGGATTATGTTCAATGTACGACTAGAAGAGGGGGACAGTTGAGTGTCACTGAAGAAAATGGGATAGATGTCAGGAAGATTGTGTTGAGTTGATAGATGGATGAAGTGAGTTTTGAGATAGTGAACACTACTAAATTTTCTCTACCTTGATCTACTTCAAATCCTATACTATCAACGGCTTCCTTAAATGTTATTACACTTGCTGAGAAATGACATGCCAGTGAGCTTGTGTTACTTCTTATTTATTTCCAAATGAGAAATTAGTCGCCTTGCACATGAATAAAAAGAACTACATGCTGTAAATATTGTTGTTGGTGGAAGAAGAGGCAAAAAGTGAGAAGCAGCACCATGATACAAACACCAGTGATTATGATGCAGATAGTGTATCACCTCACTATCAAGGTACTATTGTTATAGCCTCAAGTAAACAGGGAAATACTGAAGCAATGGCAGGGTTGAGGTTTGCTGCCACACCTCCATGCCCTTCAGCAGTAAAGTACATTTCGAAAGCCCATATTTCACTTACCTTTCATTGCACCTCTAAATATAATTATTCCCTAAAGGCTTCCAAACTTGTCTGTGGGACTGGAGAAAGATTCGGATGAGGACAAGGGACGGACCTCTTATGAAGGATCATCAGTGATGGTGTTAGTGCCACAAAACATAACAGGCGGAGATTTGGAAGGACAACTTTTCCAACATGTTACTGAACGGGAGACTGAAATCAATCAAGTCATAGCAGATCAAATGAAGACTAAATTACTCTAGGTCTAGGGAAAAATGAACATTGACCTTCATCAGCAGGACAAGCACACTGAAATATGACTATAGCTACTGGATACCACTAGCCAGTCGCCTCACCGCCTCTGAGCGATACTCTACCCACCCTCGCCTTCTTCCTCTCCACGTTATTTTCCTCCCACTAATCAATACAGTTTTCGCCTCCCTACCTCAAAAATTCGGTGAGAGTTGACGTCTGAATTTGCCTTACTTTGCCGAGATGGCAAGAAAACTGACAGTCTGCCGTCTGTCTGTCTCTAAAGCGGGAGCTGTGCTCCTGTTTGTTCGTGTTTTGACTACGGCCAAGTTTCAAGGTCTCAGCGTTCGTGTGTGAACCTCTTTTATCTCACTCTTTGCTTTGCGTTATTTTACGGCACATTTGACCTTTTTACTAATAGATATTAAGCATAGAAATTATTCGAAGTTAATTTAATGCCGACTCATGCACTATTTCTATATGAAGGAAAATATCAAGTTTTGTTATAATGCTTATTTCATTATAAATTTTCCTTAATCTATATCAAATTAAGTGGATTAAAAGAATGATTAAGAATATTAACAAAAATCAAGCAAAATATGAGAAATATCAATAACAGCTGCTTTCTTATTTCCAATTTATTTAACTCTGAATTTCAATTTGGCGCCAAAAAAATATGAAAGAGCAAGAATGGCATAAAGGCCCAGCAGTCTCTACTCTCATGCCTGAGTTCCGTAAATTGTTTAGCAAACAAAGTTCAGTTTGCTCGCAAGTCTGTCTTCAAGGCACGAGAATACTTGCAAACACTCATGGCACGACCATTCATCTAGAAAACAACATCAGCAGTCGATAAAGGACTCGAGCTAGGCTTGTCAATAGAATCGTAAAAACACTCTTAAAAATCCTTGTAACTTCAACAAGAGACTTTAGAAATAGTGGAGTATGCCAAACACTCTTTCATAAATAGGAAATGTCAAAATCTTTCAAACTCAAACTCTCCTCGTGACTTCTGGCATCTAGCCAAAAACATCTCAAATAACTTCACTTTTTCATTTTTCCCTCCTTTATTTCATCCTGATGGCACCACTGCCATCTCTTCTGTCTCTAAAGCTGAACTCTTTTCTCAAACCTTTGCTCACAACTCCACCTTGGACGATTCTGGGCTTGTCCTCCTCTCCTCCTCCCTCTGACTATTTCATGTCTACAATCAAAATTCTTCGTAATGATGTTTTCCATGCCCTTGCTGGCCTAAACCCTCGGAAGGCTTATGGACCTGATGGGGTCCCTCCTATTGTTCTCAAAAACTGTGCTTCTGTGCTTGCACCTTGCCTGGCCAAACTCTTCCAACTTTGTCTATCGACTTCTACCTTTCCTTCCTGCTGGAAGTTCGCCTACATTCAGCCTGTTCCTAAAAAGGGTGACCGTTCTAACCCCTCAAACTACCGTCCTATAGCTTTAATCTCTTGCTTGTCTAAAGTTTTTGAATCTATCCTGAATAGGAAGATTCTCAAACATCTGTCACTTCACAATCTTCTGTCTGATCGCCAGTATGGCTTCCGTCAAGGTCGCTCTACTGGTGATCTTCTGGCTTTCCTTACTGAGTCTTGGTCATCCTCTTTTAGAGATTTCGGTGAAACTTTTGCTGTTGCGTTAGACATATCAAAAGCTTTTGATAGAGTCTGGCATAAAGCTTTGATTTCAAAACTGCCCTCTTACGGCTTCTATCCTTCTCTCTGCAACTTTATCTCATGTTTCCTTTCCGACCGCTCTATTGCTGCTGTGGTAGACGGCTACTGTTCTTCTCCTAAACCTATTAATAGTGGTGTTCCTCAGGGTTCTGTCCTGTCACCCACTCTCTTTCTATTATTCATTAATGACCTTCTTAACCAAACTTCTTGCCCTATCCACTCCTACGCTGATGATACCACCCTACATCTTTCCACGTTCTTTCAGAGACGTCCAACCCTTCAGGAAATTAACAGATCACGCGGGGACGCCACGGAACGCCTGACTTCCGATCTTTCTAAAATTTCCGATTGGGGCAGAGAAAATCTAGTAGTTTTCAATGCCTCAAAACTCAATTCCTCCATCTATCAACTCGACACAACCTTCCAGACAACTATCCCCTCTTCTTCAATGACACTCAACTGTCTTCCTCTTCCACAATGAATATCCTCGGTCTGTCCTTTGCTCATAATCTTAACTGGAAACTTCACATCTCATCTCTTGCTAAAACAGCTTCTATGAAGTTAGGTGTTCTGAGGCGTCTCCGCCAGTTTTTCTCGCCCTCCAACTGCTTACTCTGTATAAGGGCCTTATCCGTCCCTGTATGGAGTACTCTTCGCATGTTTGGGGGTTCCAGTCACACAGCTTTGCTTGATAGGGTGGAATCGAAAGCTCTTCGTCTCATCAACTCCCTCCTCTGACTAACTGTCTTCAGTCTCTTTCTCACCGCCGAAATGTTGCATCCCTTTCTATATTTTATCGCTATTTTCATGGTAACTGTTCTACTGATCTTGCTAACTGCATGCCTCCCTCCTCCTGCGGCCACGCTGCACAAGGCTTTCTTCTTCCTCTCATCCCTATTCTGTCCAACTCCCTAATGCAAGAGTTAACCAGTACGCACAATCATTCATCCCTTTCACTGGTAAACTCTGGAACTCCCTCCCTGCATCTGTATTTCCAAATTCCTACAACTTGTCTTCTTTTAAGAGGGAGGTATCGAGGCATTTGCTCCCCTAATTCTGGCTGACGGTTTTGGCACTTTTTTTACTCTTTGGAGAGCCAGCGCTCAAGTGGGCTTTTTTCTAACTTTCTTTTTTTGCCCTTGGCTGGCCCTCTTCCCTACGTAAAAAAAAAAAAATGCAGACAGGAAAGACCCTTGGATGAGCTGTATATTGTCTACCTCCTTTATCACTACCACCACCTTAATTCTCTCCTTCCTCCTCCTTCAGAATGCTCATCAATATCTTCCTTTTCTTGCCACATCATGCATATTTCTTCTCTCTTGGTAGTCATTTATGAAAACAATGAACAGATAAGGCGTCCATGATACCGCACGTCATGCCGCCCAACCAGTGTGTGTGTGTGTGTGTGGCTGTTCATATGATCACGCCAGTGTTCCGTGTCGTGAGTGAGCAGGTGAAAGCCTCTTCCCAGCGCGCAAAGCCGTGAGAGTCGCCTCCAGACTACTCTCCTGGGGGGCGGCGGAAACTTAATGCTGCAAATGATCGGCGTAGCTTGAGCTGGCAGGTGCCGAGTGCGGTGGGGGGGCTGTGTGGGACTAAAAGGCAAGGCAGGGCGAGGGAGAAATATGGCCTAGGATCGGTAGTGCTGAGCCATTGGAAAGCCTTAAAAGTAGACTAGGTAGACAAATTCATGGATGGAGATAGGCGGGAATATAAGGGTAGACAAGTTTGTACAAGAGCTGCCACGTACACTGCCGCATAAGAATATAACGTAAGAACAAAAAAAAGCAAAGGAAGCTGCAGGAATCTATCAGATCTGCACATGTTGCTAATGCCGAGTATATTATTAGTTGTATTCTCACGTTCTTTTTTTTTATTTTATTATTGAGAGACAGAATAATTGTACAACTATCACCTGAATCACGAAAGAACCCTTAAAAACCTAACCCTTATAACTGCCACCAGAGCTACATAAAGTGGGTGGGATAATGTACCGATCAAGCACCAGTGGATACCTGAATAATTTCCACTGTACAACTACATAACGTGGACGAGATAATGTGCTAAACACCCTTCAACACGCGAATAATTTCCACTAGAATTATATAAAATGGACAAGGTGATGTGCTGGAACGTTTGAGAATATTCAGAATACAATGTCTGATTATTGTGTTTCATCCATTGGTCTGTTTGAGAAGCAATAACAACAACCAGAAAAAAGAGGAGGAGAGTACGTGAGAACCTTCATGGCGGGCGAGGCACGCGGAGGCCTCAAGGTGGTTGGGGAAAGGCTGGGCGGGGCGCGACGAGGTTATAAAATTTTGTGAGAATTGAGTAAACAACAGATGATGGTGGACGCGATTAGTAGAGGACAACAACTCTTGCTGATAACACATGGCAGACTACAGCGAGCAACAGCATCAGCAGACTCAAGTTTTTTTTTTTTTTTTTTTTTTTACCCAAGAGAGGCACTAGACAAGGGCAACAAAAGCTTCTAATGATAAAGGCCATCAAAATTGCAAGTCACCAAAGGAATGGGCCAAAAATCGTGATCTGAAGTTGACGAAGAGTATTATGAAATATCTCAACATGCAAAGGCGAAGAGATCTTTTCATATAAATCTTCCGCCATGTAATTTTTTCCTCCAGATTATGACTTTTGTGATACCTGGCGACGGTGGGTTTGGAGAGATGGGGAGAGTGTTTAAGGAGCATTTGATATGAGTTTTGTGAAGAGAAGAAGATGGAAGAGTAAGGCAGAAATGAATAAGGGACAAGAAGATGGTTTGAAAGAAAGTGATGTATATAAAGGGATCGAGAGAAGTGTGCCCACCAAATACGCAGGCAAGACAGGAATACACTTAGCGATCTCGGTTATCCAAAATCTTGAGGTAGCCATTCAGTAGAAAAAAAAAGTATATAAACATGAATATACTTAACATTTCCGTTCCTATTATTTTTCCTTTTCTGTTTTCAATTTCAACATTTCTCCATTTTTTGGCTTTTTTTCCCCGTTCATTGCTTAACCAACCCATGAGTTCAATTCTTTTCTCGTTCCTTTCTCCCACTTTTACTGCTACGATTCACCCATTTTTTTTTTTCACTCTCCTCTGCTTAAAATGGGATTATTGTTTTTACTTTTATCATTATCAGGTTTTTGGGCCAAACTTTCTCCGCGACTTTTTCTATATATTTTTTCTTGCCTTTTTTATATATATATTTTTTGTTTTATGATTGGTGGTGGTGGTGGTGGTGGTGGTGTGTGTGTGTGTGTGTGTGTGTGTGTGTGTGTGTGTGTGTGTGTGTGTGTGTTTACTTAGTTGTATTGTACAGGGTTTGTGTGTGTGTGTGTGTGTGTGTGTGTGTGTGTGTGTGTGTGTGCAAGCCACCTGTGTTACAAGCTTGTTAACTTTCCTTGAGTTGATTGGCGGCACAGTGGGAGCGGCAAGTGTTTCACCAGCGTAACTTAGCTTCGATATGCCTCGCTGACGGCGACTTTTAAGGCAGAGGGCGGCGAGGAACCACCACTGCCCCGCCCTTGCTATTTCGCTACGCAAACCACGGCGGCGTGATCCTTGGCAGAGTTTGAGTTTAGCGCTTCACAATAACATTTTCTTTTTAGCTGTCTTTGAACGATTATGTGTATAATGGTCACCTCCCGGACCTCAGTCTCCTGCAGATGTCGTGGCACAGCTGCAGAAGACTTAGATAATTCAGCCTCCACTCTGAGCGTCGGAGTGTCGCACGGTGATCCAGTGCCATCCCACTGTCCCATGCCGCGTCAGGAGCCACGAACGCTGAGCTGGCCGCTCGGAGAAAGGAGACGTTACCTTGCTTGACCCACCGCGTTCAGCTCTCTCTCGCTCTCTTTCTCTCTCGCGGTATGTCTCAGACGTTTCTTCAGGGAAAGGCTGCCTAAGTGCCGTGCAACACTCTCACTGGCAGTGTGGCCTCAGACGCCGTCCTCTGCACACCGCTACAGTCCACATCCGATTTGCCGCTCCTGCCTCACTGAGTCACTATTGCTGCCGCCACGTAGGGAATTTGCATCGCTCGGAGCAACGACAAACGAAGAGTATGTGGGAGTCCGCGAGCGTGTGTGTACGTGTTTAATCAGTCCCACGGGTCACTCGTGTTGAAAATGATGAGTGTGACGAGAGACGTTAGTTGGTGTGACGTTTGTGATAACTGTGACCTGCTACTGCCGCCACGCGCCGCCAGGAAGCTCTTGCTCTGAAAGTATACCCCTGTGTGTGGGACTCACTAGTACTGTCTTCACTACTTACTTCCCAGCCTGCGTAAGTGTGTTGCACAATGCTTCTACACAGCATAGCATGCTGTGTAGAAGAGGGAGGAACTTGTGTGTGTGTGTGTATGTGTGTGTATTTACCTAGTTGTATCTACCTAGTTGTAGTTTTTCAGGACCTGGGCTTTACGCTCGTGTGGCCCCGTCTCCATAACTACACTTATCCAATTTTTTTTTTTTTTAACTATGCACACTCGTTGCCGACACCACTTCTTCACACAAACTGTTCCACGTCTCAACACATCTTTGCGGGAAACTATATTTTTGAACATCTCTCAGACATCTTCCCTTGTGTGTTCACTGTATGATCTGCTGCAGTCTCTGACGAGACAGCCAGACGTTACCCTACGGAACGAGCTCAGAGCTCATTATTTTCGATCTTCGGATAGGCCTGAGACCAGGCACACACCACACACCAGGACAACAAGGTCACAACTCCTCGATTTACATCCCGTACCTACTCACTCCTAGGTGAACAGGGGCTACACGTGAAAGGAGACACACCCAAATATCTCCACCCGGCCGGGGAATCGAACCCCGGTCCTCTGGCTTGTGAAGCCAGCGCTCTAACCACTGAGCTACCGGGTGTGTGTGTGTGTGTGTGTAATTCACCTCGGTCGACTGCCGGGCACCCAGCGAGCTCAGAGCTCATAAACCGATCTTCGGGTAGGACTGAGATCACAACACACTCCACACACCGGGAAAGCGAGGCCACAACCCCTTGAGTTACATCCCGTACCTATTTACTGCTAGGTGAACAGGGACCACACATTAAGAGGCTTGTCCATTTGCCTCGCCTCCTCCGGGACTCGAACCCGGACCCTCTCGAGTGTGAGTCGAGCGTGCTAACCACTACACTACGCGGTGTGTGTGTGTGTGTGTGTGTGTGTGTGTGTGTGTGTGTGTGTGATTCACCTCGGTCGTTTGCTGGTCACCCAGCCAGTCTTCCCTATTACGGAGCGAGCTCAGAGCTCATAGACCGATCTTGGGTACAGTGGAACCATGCGTGCTTTGGGATCCGAGGGGTCTCTAAGCGCACGGGTTCGAATCCTGTCCACGGTCTGAGTGCAGGTTGGGCTTCCTCACTCAGGGCAATGGTTTACTAGCGGGTGGGCTTTGAGATAGGAGGTACCCTAAAAAGTATCCCCTTTAGCCCATAAATTCCCGTGAAAAGCCACACTGTGTGTGTGTGTGTGTGTGTGTGTGTGTGTGTGTGTGTGTGTGTGTGTGTGTGTGAGTGTGTGTGTGTGTGTGTGTGTGTGTGTGTGTGTGTGTGTGTGTGTGTGTGTGTGTGTGTGTGTGTGTGTGTGTGTGTGTGTGTGTCAAGGACTATATAGTTATACCCCATCTTCCTTCTTCTTAACTCGAATCACTTTGCTTCCTAACTCGACTCCATAACCTCTTTCCTCTTAATCTTCATCCTCCTTCCTAATCCCAATCTTCTTTTTCAAAACTCTTCTTTCCTTCTTCCAATCTTCAATTCGCTTCCTCCTAATTCAACCCCAACCTCTTCCTTCCAAACACCATCCTTCTTCCTAATCTTCATCTAACTCCTCCTAGCCATCCTCGGTGCAACAATAGGCAGGCTCGGACTCATAAGAATCTCAAGATCTTCACAGCACTAACAATAACAACATGCAGGTGATGGTCTGAGGCGCGTCTGTTCCTGTTCATAATAGCACTAGAGGAGGTACCGTGGGCGGCGGGGACAGCTATAGTTGAATGCTCAGTGAAGGTTGTGTGAAAGCATATGGGTGACGGAGGCGCGGCAGTGATGGTGGGCAGCAGATCAGAGAGAGTACGGCATGCAAGGCGAGGCGAGGCGTAGTGTAGTGTAGTGGTTAGCACGCTCGACTCACAATCGAGAGGATCCAGGTTCGAGTCCCAGGAAGCGGCGAGGCAAATGGGCAAGTCTCTTAATGTGTGGCCCCTGTTCACCTAGCAGTAAATAGGTACGGGATGTAACTCGAGGGGTTGTGGCCTCGCTTTCCTGGTGTGTGGAGTGTGTTGTGGTCTCAGTCCTACCCGAAGATCGGTCTATGAGCTCTGACCTCGCTCCGTAATGGGGAAGACTGGCTGGGTGACCAGCAGGTGACCGAGGTGTATAGGGATTAGTACAGGAAGACGCTGCTAGGTGATTCTATACGTGCAGCAGAACAGAGCAGCTGAGCCGGCGTTTGTTTTGTCTTCTGTTTTTACCAAGTGCCCTCTTCAGTGTGCCGTTGAGCATATTGAGTATGAATATGTTTTTCTTCCTTTTTTTTCCAATGTATTCTAGAACAGAGCGGTTAAGGAATGAGTTTTTTTTTTTTCTTTTTGTCTTTTTTCCAACGTATCTTGAGCAGATTTAGTCAATATCGTTTTTTTTTTTTTTATTTATCGTTATTATCATATAATTTTTCTATTAATTTTTCTCAACGTGTCCTTGTC
>NC_059300.1:30867734-30870234 GCF_017591435.1 Portunus trituberculatus
ATATATATATATATATATATATATATATATATATATATGCGGTCTTTGGAAATAGTTCTTCTGGGAGTCTAAAGCGTGTAAGAATTCCGAGCAGAGTCACCCAGATGTTGTGGCTATGGTGCGTGAATATCAGAGACTCCTTTTTGCTTACGCACTCATCTGAAACACGAATATCAAGCTGTGTGACATCAAAAGAAGTGCCTTAGTTTTTTTGGGGGCCGAATTAAACCCAGAAAAGTGACATTTGGAAATACGAACATAAGAAATTACTAAAAGCTGAAAGAAATCGTCAGGTGTAGATAGGCCTACACGTGGCAGTCCGTGCATGAAATCCACCCATCTGAAAAAAAAAAAGACTAGTAGACAGTAGAAAAAGAACCCGTAAACGAGACCACAATCGGGGAGGTGCCGCTGCAAAGGCTGGACCTCCCGATCTTCACCCAGACACCGCAACACGACCATCATCACCAGAGACGCCCTGCATAGATAGAGGGAACCTTCTGAGCCAACGCCTCTCCTTATCCTATCCTCGAGGAAGACAGCGTCGTTAACAGAATCCGCTACGAAAGTTACTGTTTGGGCCCGTATCCTTAAATGCTTCATTTCTCCATAATCACTTTCCAAACACCAGCTATCGTTCTTTACAGGTAGTTGTGACTTTTCTTTTCATTGTTGATGCAGAATTCTAGTGAGTCTTTATCTAGAATCACGAAGACACGTTTGAGATCACCAATAACTGCAGCCTATTATGAAAAGTAGAACACATTTGATAACGCGGTGCCATACATACGAGAAGGCAAATTCACAGCCTCCCAGACTAGAGTGACAGGAGAAGCAGAAAAGAAGTCGCAAGACCAAAATGACACAGGCACTTCTTCATTAGCATAAATGTATATTTCTTTACTCACAACAGGAAAAGAAGAAAAACAAGAAGGAAGAGAGAGAGAGAGAGAGAGAGAGAGAGAGAGAGAGAGAGAGAGAGACGTAAAACAAGAAATGAGTCACATGTTTCTGTGGGGAAGACTAAAAGGCCCACGTACGTTACCTCCACGAGTGACAATCTCTACACACACACACACACACACACACACACACACACACACACACACACACACACACACGCATTATTTGCATATAACAGGAAAGAAGAAAAAAATAATATAAGCAGAACGAAAGTCTATCTTCATGTCTAACTGGATATTCCTTCACCCACAACTGAAAAAATGGGAAAGGTAAGTATGTCCAGTATCATACGGATGTGAGAAGCGGGTATGGCGGCTGAATGCGAGGAGTGAAAGGGTCTGCATAGAGAGAGCTAGCCTGCCAGCCGAGGAGTGACTGAGAAGTGTGTTAGTATAGTCACGCGTAGAGGAGGTGGAAAGAGGAAAGTGTTACATGCACGCTTGAAAGGCTCCGGCGAGGAAAACACAAGATGTAGGTTGGGAGTAGAGACTAAAGAGGCGGCAGGTGTTACTCTTGGGACGGCGTAACAGGGAAGCTTGAGGCGGGCGGGGATGTGTGAGGTGCAGGAGTGATGGTGGTGGTGGTGGTGGTGGTGGTAACAGATGCTCATGCACGTAAAGAGCCACGAGTGAGTTTATGTAAGAGATAAACAGCATTCATTACGAACTATAAATCTGCACGTAAAGACGGTGCGTTTACAATAATAATAATAAAGAAAAGTTTATTTACCATTATGAACGACGGTAAAATCCCCGTAAAGAGGCAGCGAAAGTATAAAAACTATCATCTCTCATAAAAGTACATGTAATATTGCGCAACAAGTGATAATTCATGAGTACAAGGATAGTTTGATAGCCTTTCACTGCCACAAGCAAACATTCGCAGTCACACCGCTGAGAAGTAACTAAGTATGAAAATTTTACATGCACGCACGTATTGTAGAACGGGAGGGAAAAAAAATGATATAATGGTATATGTAGTGCGTATTCGTAAGGTTTGGAGATTTCAGAGTTGTAGTGGTTAGTACTGCACGGCGCTAGGAAGACCTGCAGCTGGTACGAGAAAACCATAGTTGTAATAATGACAATTCTAAGCGACATCACTCATGAACACACACACACACACACACAAAAAAAAAAAAAAATAATAATAATAAATAAATAAATAAATAAAATAAATAAATAAGTAAAAAAAACAAAGAAATAAAGAAAATAGAATTAAATAAACATATAAATAAAAATGGGCAAACAAATAATGTTGGAATGATTACTCACTCAGAGCGGTAAATTCTGTGACGAGTTGGAGAATTTTTATTATTATTATTATTTTATATATTTTATTTTATTTTTCATATGTAAGAGCGGAAATCTGGCCAAGGGCAAAGTAAATGATTAAACAAAAAGCCCCACTTAGATGTTAGTGTGTGTGTGTGTGTGTGTGTGTGTGTGTGTGTGTGTGTGTGTGTGTGTGTGTGTGTTAGACTTTTCTTGCTTACGTTCTTTCCTTTATCTTCATTATCTACTTACTTATCTATATA
>NC_059300.1:30872734-30877734 GCF_017591435.1 Portunus trituberculatus
GCAGTACGACTTTGTGATCGGTGAGCAAGTGACGGCGCTGGCAACTACTACTGCTGTTCTTGTTGCTGCTGTTCAAACTCATTGCTTTTTGTTTTCAGTTTTGTTGCCCTTGAAGAATGAGGTAAGTAAGGCAGGATGGAAGGAAGGATGGAAAGCAGGCAGGTAATAAACATGGGGAAGGAGAGAAGCAGTGGCGAGTAACAGTAACACAATGACTTCTTACAGTACCAGAACAATAGATGCGTTGTTTACGAGTACCTTGCTGTCGTCGCGGTGGAGCAGACTTGAGTGTGTTTGGGTGACTGAGCGTTCCGTGATGCAGTCTTGCCCACCTTGCCCACCTCCTGGCCACTGACGCCTGGATACATCATGGCCTGAACACAGATAGAAGTTGACCATATGAGTTAACGATCTCAAATTCTTCTATCATCATAATAAACACATCATACTTTAAGAAAGTGACAAACAAGAACTCAAATTTAAATCTTTCTAGTCACAGTTAATGTTACGTTAAATAATAAATAAAGTCGGTTACAGTATTGCAAATGTAACTATTCCCAGTGTACGGAATTGTTCAAGGCTCTTTCTCGCAATACTTTAGTGGCGTACCTTTTCCTTCCCTGGTGGCGAGGGACGAGACTCTCAAAAAAACTGCACTCAGGCGATAAGAACAGTAAAAACGCAGTAAAACTACGCCGAGTGACAATGGATCAATTCGTTTGCCATGCGCCACGGATTACACTTTCGGAATCTCACGATGAAGCGTCTCACGCCTTCATGGAACGAAAAAGTGTTGTTTCTTGCAGTGAATTTACCTACAGTTGAAGTCTATTTCTATCATGGGATAACGGCGAGAAGCTAGTTTGTCTCGTGCGGAAATAATGAACGATGATTTTTTGGACAATTTATATTTTGCTTCTTTTTCTACATTCTTCTTTCTTCTGATATTGTGCTTCCTCGGGTGTTACTTCCCTTTTGTTAGTTAGTGCGTCTTCTAGGTTCACCACAGATTGTATAGCAATCATCAGCACACCACTCAATCTCCCTCTCCGCAGTTGGGGGTGGGTCTGCAGGCAACGCCCTCGCTGCGCGCCTCTCAGAAGTGCCAGGTTGGCAAGTGCTGCTGCTGGAGGCCGGTGAGGCGCCTCCCCCGGAGAGCTATGTGCCGGGTTACCATCAGCTGCTGCTCCACGGCGACGCTGACTGGAAGTACTTCTCTGAGCCTGAGAGGGACGTGTTCAGGGGCTTTACTGGCCAGGTGGGTCGGGGTTGGGGTTCTACAGGCGGGGAGCGGGGAGGCAGAGATTACGTATAGACAGGGATGGACCAGGGATCAGCAGGGGTCATGAAACTAATTACTAGAGACAGTGAAAGTGAAAGGGGAGGTAAATACAGAAGGAGGACAGGTACAGTACAGGCAAGAGTTGTGGTGTAGGAGTGTGTGTGTGATTGGTGGAGGGCAAGGGATCACAGTAACACGCCCTCCTCCTTCAAATATTCACATGTGATCTTTTTATCTCGTCCATTTATTGCCTGGTCTGGTTTGTGACGCACCTGCCATGACTAGGTGGCTTACTGGCATGTGAGTAAGTAAGTGAGTGAGTGAGTGAGTGAGTGAGTGAGATGGGTGATACAATAACATGGAGTGAGCATGAGTGATGGAGGAGTAAAAAAAAAGTTAGATTGAATGAATGAATGTAGAGAGAGAGAGAGAGAGAGAGAGAGAGAGAGAGAGAGAGAGAGAGAGAGAGAGAGAGAGAGAGAGAGAGGGCTTCTGTAATGTACGTGCGGTGTGTGATGGCTCGTGTCCGCTGTACCACAGAGGATCCCGTACCCGAGGGGCCGTGTGCTGGGCGGCTGCTCCATCATCAACTCTCTCTTCTACGTGCGGGGCAACAGGCGTGACTTCGACAACTGGGAAGCGATGGGCAACCCGGGCTGGGGCTACGAGGAGGTGCTGCGCTACTTCAAAAAGATGGAGAACTTCAAGGACAGGAAGCCAGGTATAATGACACACGCAAGGATACAATACAGCCGCCATGAAGCAGCGCAGGGAGGCTTCTGTCTCTGATTAATGACCATAAACACTTCTATGCCGGATTACCACTTCTTGGAAAAACATTACTGAGTTGAAGTCACAGATGGTCTTTCAGGGTGTTAATCTATTTCTTTTTATGGTTCTAGTGACAGATTAACATGATTCTTACATGATCTACACGAGAAGCACTCCTGAAAACCCGGCAGAGCGTTTCAGAATAAGGGCCACAGATGCCACCACCTCACCTTCGTATCCTGCACCAAACGTTCAAGTCTTAAGCGTATCAAATCGTGCCATCGCTTAGGTAGAGAAGCCAGCCGTAACACCTCCACGCTCAAGTGTTGATATTTCTCTCTCATTGTTCCTCCCATTCCCGTGTTTTCTTTTTCTCTTCTTAATTTTTTTTTTCTTTTTCGAACTGGTGCCACGTTAAGGTTGCTAAGGCCAGAGTGGAAGACGTAGCCTCGGGTACTGTGAAGTGAATGGTGAAAAAAAAGAAAGTAATCTTACAACTTTCATTTTACTTCCGCTCTTCTCTCCTACCGCACAGGACATATTAATTCACCGAGGACTCTCCTTCACCACCTCTCCACTGACTTACACTGATTTGAGCACGCTGGACGCGACACCTGACATCACTGGTTATAATATGAGGTCCATTACATGTTACTGAAGAGTGAAACGTTTGAAGAACATCTCGACACATGCGAGGATAGAGTACACCAGGACCGTGTGAAGGGATGGCACAATGACTGCAGGCACCCACGGCAAAGTACTCTGAAATGTTCTTGCTCTCTCTCTCTCTCTCTCTCTCTCTCTCTCTCTCTCTCTCCACGAGTATTTCTAAAGGCCACACAGATGATTGGCCGGGCTCCCAAGAGTGTTTTTTGTGTTGATAAAATAGAAATCTTATCGATATGCTATTTGAACTGCATAAAAAACACTCTTAGAAACCTGCGTCACATTAACTATATAAAACCTTTTAAACTGGTCAGGGTGCGGCGTATAAACATTTCAGAACATGTGGTCTCTGGTCCTCCGTACCATGTGAACAAAACCGAAAGTCCTCGAAGATGATCCAGTGTGGGACACGAATTACTAGAGAGAGAGAGAGAGAGAGAGAGAGAGAGAGAGAGAGAGAGAGAGTGTGGTGTTTGTCGAGGGATGTAACTCTCGCCACCAGTGCCCAGGAGGCCCACCTGACCCGCCACGCTCTCCCCCGGACCGGATGCCTGTGTTTGCCTAGCCTGCTTGTCTGTGAGCTGCTGAACTTGGCGCTACTTGTAAACCGGAGAGTTGCTCAAGTCATGCAGCATCAGGAAACATGCAAGAAGGCTGATGCCAAGGTCCATAATCTTGAGCGTTTACTGCAATCTCATATCCGCTACTTTTAACAGGTTGTGGCGCAAGTTACATGATTCAAATTAATCACCGTTTTGTTTTGTTTTTGTTTTTTTGCTGTCTTTTACCAATTGTGTAGTTGTAACAAATTAAAGTACAAGTTATAGATTTATTTTTTTCTTGTGACGCTAATGGTAGTTAAAGAAGTATTATGCGCTATGAAGGGGACTAATCACCCTCAGATATCTGGGGGAAAAAAAAAAAATTGTGGTATTTAAAAACAACCCTTATGAGAACTTGACATGTTCAAAATACAATGAATCCAAACCATATCTTCGTGACGTTTACATTCCTGACAGCCTCTCCGTTTTATTCTTGACACTTGATGCTTTCGAATCATCACCGCAAAGTGCGAATCACTGTCTCAGTCTTCTCTCTCTTCACGGGAAGAGCGAGTAGAAAACAAGTAAATTCATAAATATACACATAACATGAAATTTGATGGTGAAGAATTTCGCTGTCTCTTTTCCATGTTTCTTTAGGTGGCGTGGTGCTCTGCACTCCCACAGGCGGCAGAGGATGCTGAAAGGGTGGCAGTGAAGGAAAAAAAGGAAGAAAATCAAGTTTGCGTGTAACACAGAGTCTCAGGAGGCGGTGTAGGTGGCGGCGAGGCCAGGGTGGAATGCTGTCTGATGCGGTCACTGGATCTTCCTGTATATTGTTTGTCTGTGTGGCGATTGTGAACAGTGGTGCATGAGCTGCCTTGGCGAGTATATACGTGTAGAAACCCTTGGTCCGGAGCAATCATGGAGGTGTTAACTATTATAAACTCAATGGTACAATGACGGTACATCTTGACTTGGCGTCAGTCATTGTCACCGCAGTGGTGGCAGGTGTTATAGCCACCACGTAGCGGCCCGCGCCTCCTCCTCCTGCTCCTCTAGGCAGGTGACATACCTCTACTAGATAATTCTCTGGGAACCTTTAACTCTTTCCTGATCTGCGCACCCTCATCATTTTATAGCCGGCTATCCTTCTTCTCTTCCTTTCGGGAAACCACCACGGATTCATATATTACGCTTTATTGACAAATCATTATTGTCATTTCTCCTATACGTAATATGTATTGTTAATGCTTCATCCCGCTGCCTATGCCGTCAGGTAAGCGACTTGGGCGCGGCGGCCCCGTCACGGTGGAAACCAAGGCGTTTCGGACCCCGGTGCTGGAAGGCTTCATGAAGGCTGGCTACCAACTGGGATTCTCCGAAGTGGATCCCAGCGATCCCGACCAAGTGGGTGAGTGCGCCAGTATTTACGGAGCTGTGATGAGCAGAGCCTGCATGCGCTGGGCCCGTGTGGTCATGATGTTCCCGTATCTACAGTATGCAATATATAGTCCAACTCCTTTCATCTGACGTTCATTTTTTGCTTTTGCCGCTTCATCTCTCAGTCTGTTGTATGTCTTGTAAAGCCAATCCCAGATCTCTTCATGTTATTCGTTATTGTGTAAAATTCTACCTTGTCTATCATGAACGTTTTTTTCTTTTCCTCTTCTATACATAACATTTGGCTACATAAAACTCCATTGCCTATAACGCTTGCTCCATTGGTCTCCAAATCT